>NC_046663.1:83636965-83640428 GCF_010883055.1 Belonocnema kinseyi
TTTCTGTATCCTGATTTTGGATGCCCACCCAACCATTCATGTCTCCTAGTAGAATTATTCTTTCCCCATGTTCGCAAATGTTTATTGTGTCATTTAAAGTATCCCAGAAGGCGTCTTTTACTTCTCAAGATCACTATCAACCGGCGCGTAGCATGCTATGATAAATAGTCTTCTGATTCCTACTTTCATTCTAGCCCACAGCAGCCTGGGAGACACAAACCCATGGTCTCCGAGATGCTGCTTTGCTCTTTCATTCAAAATCAGACCTACTCCTTGCTTACCATGTGATTCACAGTCTACTCCTGACCATATTTCAAATCCGACTTTCAACACGCCGTTTTTTATGTCTTTGGTTTCGCATCTATTTTTCTTTGTTTCAGACACACATAAAATATCTAGTTTCTTCACGTCCATAGATTCACGCAATTCTTTTACCTTGAGATCATTTACTCCCTTAGCATCCCAAACACAAAGTCTCCATTCGTCGTCTGAAACATGACCTTTAGATTTTCCGTGTGCATGCCTTTTGCCATTAAAAGTTCCAATCTTTTCCGAGGCTATTTTGTATTTTGTATTATTCATTGTTTAGGTTATACGCCCAACTAACACCTTTATGCAATAAGTTTATTTTCTGAGTCGAAATCATGTCAAAGTTAAGTATCAAATCGTCATATGGTGGAGATTGTAGTTTTAACGCCAGTCCCATCAAAAACTTCAGTTAATAAGGGAGGTTCGGGATAGGGGGGAGGTAGAACTGGAACCTAGAGAGTCGTCTTGGGTTTGTGTTTTTGTTTTCATGCTGAGAAGCACAGAAAAACGCTGGTATTAAATTTGTTGCAGCTCAAATTTCATTGGGCTTCCAATGTTCATTTGAGAGAGTTTTCAAGTCTCAAATGTATTCCTTTAAACGCAGGTGACCATGTGGGCATCTAGGGGAAAGTATCATTTGGAGTCTGAATTTTGGCTCATGCAGAGTTGTGGAGTTCTGAACCGCGCTGTCAGCCACCTGAATACCTGTCAAAGCAACTATTCGCTTTGCGATATTAGCCTAAATAATTGTTAATAAGGAAACCAATTGAAACAATATTTACCTAATTTTCGAATTTCCTTCATATAATAGGGCGTACCAGTCACTTAGAATAAAGTTATAACTTCCTAATGCAACTTCCAAAAGTTAGGTTAGTCATGCCCGTCGACATTTAAACTAAAGCCGGGATGTATAGAAAAAATCATGACTGTCTACATATACAATAAGGTATTTTCACTCCAATCACTAGCTCACTTCACTTCGTTGAATACTGAGGGGATAACAATTGACCAAATGCATGGGAATCGATTAATTTTTGCTCTATTTTTCTAATATCTTCGTAGAAAGTAATTTTTCTGTATAAGTGTAATTGAAAAATAGTTTTTCTTTTTTAGGGACTATTTAATGTAACAATAAAATGATAATAATTTTCATTCATGCGTGCGTTAGGGCTGAGCGCTGGTTTTCTACACTTTGAAGCGCGATTCAAAATTACATTGAAACACAACTCTTGTAATTTAAATAAATAATTCTTAAAATATGCACAAGAACGTATAAAATTGTGTAACTTTTGATTGCAGAAAAGAAAAAAAAATGTATAACACATATATTTGATGAATAACAGTTTATTTTAATTGAATTTGAAAGACTGACTAATATTTATCAAAATATTTGTTAATAGATACATTTCTTTTAAATACTATATCATATTTCAGCAGCTTGATATATAGAAGCTAATTGCAGAATATAATAGTGATAATATTTGAATAATTCTAAAACAAAATTTCAGATTGTTCTTGTCGATTGAGACGCGAGAAAACGACACTTGAAGTAAAAAAAAAAGAAAGCATAACTATAATGCAGTCGTGATAATTTATGTATTTATAGGTTATATAATTACATGAATTCCCAGAAAAATACATAAAAAATATTAAAAACTTATAAATAATTATTTTCAATCACTTTTCCAAGAAATTTCTTTTTAAATTGAATGTTTTGGAAAATATAATTTGGTCTTTGGAATTCACTGAAAATAAATTGTTATTAATATAATATATGTGTTGTATTTCTTTTGCCTGAAATCAAAGTTACAAAACTTGGATATATCCTTGTGGATATCTTAATAATTATTTATTTAAATTACAAGAATTGTTTTTTTTTCAATTTAATTCTGAATCGCGCGTCACGTGTGGCCAACCAGCGTTCAGCCCTAACGCAAGCGCAGTAGCTCAGGGTGCCAACATTTGCATCATTGGTCCACAGTAAAAACCGGGAAAATAAATCAAATCAGCCGGCAGGAAAAAGTTGGGATATGAAAGCCTCAATTAGGTATTTTCACTTCAACCATCAGTTAACTTCAATTTGTTAAAAGCTGAGGGGGAAAAATGGATCAAAAGCATGGAACAAAACTTTATTTCTGTAATATATTTGTAATTAATAATGATTATTATTATTTTATTATTTCATTAAATCGTAATTAAAAAATAAAAACTATTTTTTAACTACACTTATATAGAAAAAATTACCTTTTACGAAGATGTTAGCAAAATAGGGCAAAAATGAACTGAATCCCATACATTTGGTCCCTTATTTTCCCCTCAGCAATCTACGAAGTGAAGTTAGCTGTTTATTGAAGGGAAAATACCTAATAGGCTTTTATCTTATCAGTTTGAATGTTCCCGCCTCTATATTTGAAACATTGCAATGTTTCACGAAACTCCCAATGTTTCATTAAACTTTTCGTCAGGCTAAAGTTTCATGCAAATTTACATCCCTACTCATCGCGAAAAACAAATTTCTGTTTTTATTATACAATTGTATTTACCTTATCTTTCATGTATGACACTAGCCACTCCAAGATTAGATATCTAAGATACCTTTAAAGTTCCGCAGAAAATCTAGTGGAAATTTGTTCGAACGACCAGGCATCAATTTCGATGCAGATGGTCACGACTTAGTTTGTACATCCAGGCTTTGGTGGTTTGAATGTCATATAGTAGGTTTTGACTAACCTAACATTGGGATATTACATCACGCCAAGTACTATTTTTATTCCAAGACTATTTAGTCGCTGGTAAAAGGGAGGAAATAAAAAGTTAGGTAATTATTATTATAACTTACCTGCTTATTTACATCTGTTTCACTCAAATAACGACCGACAAAATGATCTTGACAGGTGACTTACAGTTTGTAGACGACACTTCACGTTGCACTAGATGAGAAAACACAGTGTCTAAATGATGCTTTCCCCCTAGATTCTCCGAATGAACCTGTGTGGCTCAAATTTGTTGCAAATCTATTGAACACCGATTTCGGTGTAAATTGGAGGATCGGCGATTTTCTGTGAGGTCACCAGCCTTCAGCAGCGTTGTGATATATGGAAGTTAGCATCCGGCCGTTTTCATATGCACACACTTACACATACACACACTTTTA
>NC_046663.1:83640528-83641817 GCF_010883055.1 Belonocnema kinseyi
TTATTTTTAGTTTGTAGGTTTAAAATTTTTTTTTATCGTATAATTATAATGAATCGCTATGAATGACTTATCTTTAAGTACATTTCCGGATTTCCTAGTAACTGCATATCGAAGCACAAGTGCATTTATACAAAAATTTTTATTTGGCTTTTTCCCCAACCGAGTATATATGACCGGCCTCTTTTTAGAGTTACCACGAAACTGTTACAGAAAACACAAGAGAATGTAAGGGTCGATTTACAAGTACGTCATATCCGACAGTCGTTAAAATCATCTTGTTTAAAGTCCTCCCAAAACACACACACACACATATATATATATATATTGAAAGTCAAGAAATTTCAATTCCAAATGTGCAAAATTGAAGAAATATAAAATGTAAATCCAGAAAAAAATAAAAAACCAAAAAAAGACAAATTTTCAAGAAATATTTAAATCTGAATCAAAGCCAAAAACCGGTATTTTCGATAAAACAGTTGATTTTCAACAATATAGATACATTTTCAATTGAAAAGAAAATGTGAACCAACTAAAAAAGATTAATTTTCAACCAAACATTTGCATTTTTAATCAAAAGAATTTATTTTCTACCGAAAAAAAAGAATTTTGAAACGGAAAAGATGAATGTTGACAAAATTGTCGAATTTTGAAGAAAATAATTCAATTTTGAGCCAAGTAATACAATTTTTGACAAAAAAAGAACAATTAACAACAAATTTCATTGTAGGCGTTTCGACTAAAAAGAATGAACACACACACACACACAGAGAGAGAGACATATATATACACATACACACACATATATCTTTTTTTTTGTGTGTTTATTTTAGGCCTACATCTTTGAATTTACAATAAAAAGAGAGTTACCACCCCCCCCCCCCCCCCCCCCCCGGTTCAAAATCTCAGCGTTATATTTAGTTTGTAGGTTTAAAATTTCTTTTTTTTATGGTAAAATTATAATGAATTGCTATGAATTACTTATCGTTAAGTACGTTTCCGGATGTCCTAGTAACTGCATATCGAAGCACAATTTTAAGAAAGTGCATTTATAGAAAATTTAAAATTTTCTATTTGGCTTTTTCCCCAACCGAATATATATGACCGGCCTCTTTTACAGTATTTTATATAAATTCACATTCTTCACAATAAGTGTAAAATTAATGATAAGTGTAAAAATGATGATAGGGGTGATTGCTAGAGAGAACGATCAGCTACCTGGGTCGGAGCCATGATGCCGAACGAACGTGTTCATGTAACCAACACGCGAATTATATATTATTCTAACACCC
>NC_046663.1:83641827-83659575 GCF_010883055.1 Belonocnema kinseyi
CCTAGTACAATCCCATTCCTCATTTTTCTCGTATGAAGTCCCTGATAGAACCGTGTGGGTCATACTTCCACTCGCAATGGTAACTCGCATGGTACTGTCAGCTTTAGGTAAAGCTAACAGTACCGTGGTAACAATATTTTTGATATCAACTTTTTTCTTTCACAGAAATTGAGGGCTCGTTTAAGGCTCTTGCATGACCCCTGGCGCAATTTTGCAAAACTAATCTCTATAAAAACAAATTACACAAGAACGCCTGTATGCTGGCCAGTTGATTTAGTGATTCCAAGAACTGCTGGCATACGTAGTTACACAGCCGTGTGTCAGTGTATGGCAGCCTTATGCCAGTATCAGGCAGCGTCAACAATGGGTCACCACCAGTTTACAATATACTGTTTACGTTTCCAATTACTGATTTAATGGAATGGCCATTGCGAGGCAACCCCCGAAACTGCCATTATATTGGCGTTCTTGTATACCCTAATAAATAAATATGCACTAATCAAAAAGTCAACACATCTTAGGCTCTTCGATGCTCCTAAAATCAATTTTCCAAAATCATCCCTTAACATAAACAAACTACTCCTTACACAAAAGTGCTGATAAAGTGCACTAAATATGCAGGTATCGTAAAAGTCCATAAACATCCCTTAACATTGGAAAACTACCCCTTACCCAAAAGTAATGATAAAGTGCAAGGAAAAATATTGCATAAGTTTGGGATATTTTCTACCCGTCTAAAAATATCAAAAATTTAACCAAAAACCACCCCTAAAACTCAAAAACCACCCCGTGAACTCGTAAAGGAATGCGACATTAAACTAAGAATTAACCCTATGCCGGATTTAAGCGCTTATTTAGGCTTCATTTAATACTCAATGCAACATGCAGCAACGTGAGATATCTTCAGAAGGCTAGAAAATATTCCAAACTTTCCAATGTCAAGGGATGGTTTTGGAAAATGGTTTTTTGGGGCGTTATAGAGCCTTAAATGAGCCCTTAATTCTTATGTGCTCACTTTTATGATACGTGAATGTTTAGTGCACTTTATCAGCACTTTTGGGTAAGGGGTAGTTTTCCAATATTAAGGGATTGTTTTGGAAACATTTTTTGGGGACTTTGGGGAGCCTTAAATTCGCAGTTTAAGGTTGCATTCCTTTACGGGAACATTGGATTGATTCTATTTAACCTATTAAACTATTTAATCCTATTTAACGTCCAATAATCAAGTTAAAGAATGCCTGAAAGTAAAATCAAGAATATAACGACCAAATATGGACAACCAAGAATGGTTGTCCAAATTTGGTCGTTAGATTCTCGGTTTTATTTTCAGGAATTCTGCACATTAATCTCAAGGTATTTCAAAAGATTTTAAAGTATTTATAATTTATAAAACTCGTCTCAAATTTTGAAACATTATAGCTATACATTTTAATTGATAACCAATTTAAAATTATTTAGAAGATTTTTAATTTCAATTGCGTAAAGATAAATTCGAACCATTAAAATTTTATTAAGTTTAAAATTTTAGTTTTTAAATTGATTGTTCCTAAAATTTTCTCATTGAAAACACCATTTCGAATATTTTAGAAAATTTCTAATCTGTTGCAAATTCATTCAAAAATTCAAATTCAGTTCACAAAAATCAGTTTTAAGGCTATTTACAATTAGGATTTTTTCTAAAATACAAAATTATTTTAAAATAACTCTTAAAAATTGGAAAACTTTAAACTGTTAAATAATGTAATTGGGTTAAAAAATATTTCTGTGCTATTCATAATTAAGAAAAATCATCTCTTTTGTGAAAAAAAAAAAACACTTTTATAAAAACGTGGAAAAATATTCTTATTTTTTTATGGCGGTGTCCCTTTGCAGCCTTAAATTAAACAAACGTCGTGGTTTTCCGAGTTGTAGTTTTCTGTACTTCCGCTGTCACTGATTGTTTATTGTTATAAGAAATCGGCCTGTGGGACCAACGCATCGGTTTTAACTCTGTGGCATTGCAAAAGGGCGATAGTTAAGCAAAAAACTGTGAATACTTGGATTTATTTAAATGTAATGTTATTCGTTGCGCGTGTAATTTTCATTAAAGAAGGTCCCTGGTGGAAATGTTCTTTCACAATAAAGTAAAATAAATTATACAATAAAGTACATTTATTGTTTATGTTAAAAATTTATAATTTCTTATAAAATTTTGTAAAATTAACTGAGAAAATATGTAATTTCAAGTAGATTTTCAAATTATTTTTTTAAGAATCGTCGAAGATTACAAAAAAATATATTAAAAATGGCCAATTTTATTTTTAGAATTTGAACTTTTTATCAACATTCTAGTAACTTATTGCAAAAGTATACAAAATTATCATTTTTACATTGTTGTACATACTTTATTGTCATTTATCTCTTATGTATCATGCCCATTAATTTCGGGTAAGCGTAAGTTACTCAGTTGTGGCCTCGTTGTACTTTCTGGGATAAAGGAGCTCATATAAAAAAAGTAAGAAAGAGAAGTGGAGAAGTGGAGAAGGAGGTATAATGAGGAGGTTTACATTTTTAAATCAATCTCGAATTACCGTGTTGCTTATTTAAACCACCTGCTTAACATAGTCATCATGTGTCATAGATCACAGAAAAGTACACAGTCTTTCATTCAAGGAAAATGTATGATTTCTTTATCAATTTCTTAATGATTTACAAAATAGCAAGAATTATACACTTGTAAAATTCTTATATTCACCTCGTTTAAAGTCTAAACATAAAAATATGTATTTTGTATTTTTTGAAAATTAATTCTTTCATGGCTAAAATAATTGAATAGTAATTTGAAAACGTCGACTCTGGGGAAACAAACTATCACTCATTAAAAACCCATAATTTTTCAAAAATGTATAACAGACGATAATCAAAAAACGAATGCTTACTTGGGGCGGAGGTCGGACGCATTTAAGTTTTCTCTTTTTTCTCTCTTTTCACATTCATTATATTCTCTTTCTTTTTATTAACTTTTCGTAAATTAAAGTTTAGTTTTCCTAAGGAATATTCAAGAAATAATGTCCACCTAGTACATTTTAATTAGCCACCTCCCCCTCATATCTCCTTATATTATGTCCAAAAAATACAAAATGGGGTGCGCGGGGTCGGCAGTTGTTACTCCGGCAAGCACTCAGGCGTAAAATAAAAAAAGCGCAGCTAGTTATAATGAGTTAGTTCCAACCCACCGCCTGCCCCAAAATCGGTACTATAGAAGAGTTTCACTGTATTTTCTAACTAAATGATACAGTTAATGAATTTCAAGAAAAAAATCCTAATTGCCGTAATTACTGTTACATTAATCATCTTTTGTTTAATTTTCTCTAGCTTCCATATGAAGAAATTGTTTTAAAAATTTGCAAATATCTTAAGCCGAAAAGTATTATATTTAACGTTCAGTAATTGTGTGAACGAACGAATGCCCTTTAATGTTTTTAAATAATTTTATTTCTCATGTAATTCATCAAAAGCATTGGAACTCTGGTTAAATTCCATTAAATCTTGTAATTTTTTAATATATAACTTGTAGTCCTACTCTCTAATTTGTATCAGTTAAAATTTTTACTATTTTCGATCAGTAGCTCAATTTTATCTATGAAACAGTTATTTTTTACTACTGTGTCAGTAACAATCACTAAAGTATCAGTAAAAACTACTGATTCATAACTAGAATTGAGGCACTAATTGAAATTTAGAGATTACTTTAACATCCCTTGAAATTTATTGAAATCCTTTTAGATCAGTGGAAAGGCTTTAAATATTTTGAAAACCCTTGAGATCTTTTAAAATCTCGTTTAAAGTGAAAATAATTGATAATTAAATGAGAAACAAAACCTCACCTAAGGAGGGGGCCCACAATTTCGAAAATAATCCTTACGTAATTAATGGGTGTTCTCTAAACATAATAGGCTGAAAAAAAGGTTAGTTAGGCCATCTATGTTGTTTTAAGATATGCTACTGCTATTTATTTAGTTAAAAACAATTTTAGTTTTTGCAGTGACAAGTTATTCAATTAGTACCAGCAACTAAAAAGATGGTTGTCCCAACTAATAAAATTGCGACACAATATCTTTAAATCTAAATGCTTAGCCCAACTAACTTTCATTTCGAATTAAATTCGAAATTAGTTCGAATATTCAACGCTAATTTATTCACGGGTAGGTTGCAAATTTCTTAACAAACCTTGGGATTGGCGCGAAGAAATGAATTTGGTATAATTTATTTGGAAGCGGAAGAAATTGGCATGGTGGCTAATATTTTTGCGATGTACACATTAGCCAATGTCACTAAGTAAAGGGCGTAGTTTCATAATGGACGGAGAAGACATGTGTTCACCAGAAGTCTTCGTAGGCGTAAGGTGCATGGAGATGAATTATGTTTTATTAGTCTGCTTTACTACCAGCCACAACTGCAAGTCGCTTCACAAAAATTAATTATTATTGCGAGAGCGTCATTCGTCTTTAGCTACTATAATGTAACGCGATTAGCCTTTAATAGTTCTCAAATCAAATTGTTGTTGTTTTTTTTTTTTTTAATTTTTCATAGTTATTATCCTTTTACATTTTTCAACAGATTTTCTCAAAATCATAGTCAAGAGTCGGTCCCCATTTTCCTCATTCGCTTTTTCCTTATTGATTTCGAAATAGTAGGGGTACGTGGGTTAGCGTTTCAGATGATAAGCTTGTTAAGGCAGGGTCAATCGAAGACTTGCAAAGAATATTGAATAAACTGAATGAAAGCATGAAAATCATGGGTCTCTACATTGACGCAAATTAAACAAAAACAATGGCGTCCGAAGTAAAGAGTAGTAAAATAATATGCAACGTTTTATTAAATGATGAGAGAATTGATCATGTTGATAAACTTGTATAGCTTATTCGTTAAGGACGAAGAGATAGATGAGAAATTAGATAGGCGCATAAACGAAGGTAAGAAGATTATTGGTAGAGCAAAGCCACTTATCACAAGTCAAAATATATCAAATAAAGCTAAGATGGCAATACATAAATCTACTATCGGCGAGAAAACTATAGACGTCTGCCTTTGAAGCTTAACAACTGTTGTGAACCAGTTCCAGTTGAGAAATTTAAAAAATAATAAAAATTATTGCTTCAAAATACAAAAATGTGCAACTATATTATATTCAGTTCTAATACAGATATTCAAGCGATTCAAACTACAAACTTTAATTGATAGGCTCTATATTTATTTTCAATAACCCGTAAGGATGTGTTACTCTTATTTTTTGTGAAAATTGCGATATTTTTAGACATTTTTTTTGTTGGAAGACAAGTGAGAGGAAGCAGGGGGGCCCCTTTTTTTGTTTTACTGCCGACCGCTGGTGCTATTCTTGGGCCCCTAGTTCTGAATGCTTGGATGGCACCTGGCCACGGGTCAAAGAAAGGGACCAGCGGTCGGCAGTAAAACGAAAAAAGGGTCCCCCGTGCTTTCTGTCACTTGTTTTCCAACAAAAAAAGTCTAAAAATATCGCGATTTTTACAAAAATAAAACGAACACATCCTTCCGAGTGATTGGAAATAAAAACAGAGCCTATCCATTACAGTTTGCAGTTTGAATCGCTTTAATATCTGAATTAGAACTGAAGATAATATAGTTGCACCTTTTTGTACTGGTAAGCAACAATTTTTATTATTTTTTAAATTTCTCAACTGCAACTAGTTCACAACAGTTTTTCGCATACTCATGAATTTTTTCAAATTGTTTCTATCGCCCCTTGTATAAGAAATAATGCTATAAACTTGACTGTTCTTAAATGCACCCAAAAATCCTTACTTTTTTACATTTTTCAGTCCGCTAAGCACAACAATTTTTTTACATAAGCGTCTTCAAGCTCATTAACGTAGAACACTTTCAGCTTTTAAATGACTATTTTTTTGTTGCGCTGGCATTTTTTTTGACTGAGTTGTTAAGCTTCAAAGGCAGATGCCTATAATTTTCTCGCCGATAGTAGTTAGAAGAGACACAAGAAGCCACAGAAACACGAGAGCTTGTATGAAAAAATGCATGGGCGTAAAAGAAGCTGGAGAAGTATGCCAGGACAGAAAAGTATGATGGCAAATATTTAATAAAAAGAGTGTCAGTAGAGTGAATAAAGACGCCTGACACAAAACATCTTGGATACTAATGGACCCAAGTGGGGAACCTCACTTGACGACTTTGTAAGGATCTTCACTTGAGGTGATTGCTAGAGAGATTAATCTAAAAATTCTATAACACCTTCCTCGCATGACCACCTTCCCCACCGAGTGATTTATGCCTATCCCGAAAGGAGAATGGTTTAATCGTGTGATAATAATAATAATAATAATAAATTTGAACATTTTCCTAAGATGCCTAAAATTGAGCATTTTTACTCAATTTTCCACTTTTCCTTCATATTTCAAAGGTTTTGATTCATTTTTTTAATAATGAACAAATCCCTGATGATTCAGTCGACAATCTGACTGTAAAACATAAATTAATATTTTAGTTGCAAATGAAAAACAGGTTTAAATAGACTACAGAATATAGGACGTAACAGGCTTCACAGGCCAAAATGCTCTAAAACACGGGTTATAAGATTTTTAAATAAAATAGGGGCACCTAATATTTCAATTAAAAAAATAGCATTTTTAGCCAAAAGATACGACTTTTCAAGAAAATAGTTGATTCTTTAACCAAGCTGTTGAATTGTTAACCTAAAAATATGAATTTTTAAAGAAAAAGTTGAATTACCAACCAGAAAATATGAATTTTCAACAAAAAAAGTTAATTTGAACCAAATAGTTGAATTTTCTACCAAAATAGTGTAATTATCAACCCAAATTTACGAATTTTCAACAAGATAGTTACATTTTCAACCAGATACTAATTTTCAACTAAAACTATGAATCTCGAAAAAAATAAAGTTTTAATGAATTAGTTTAAGTTTTAACCAACTAGTACGAATTTTTAACAAAGTAGTTGAATCCTTAAGCAAAAAAATTTTTCAGTAAAGAAAGAACAACATTTCAACCAATCAACTATTTTTTTTCAACCAAAAAAAGATGAATTCTCTGAAAGAATGTGTTCATTCGTATTCCAATGTATTCTAACATAAAAATATTTTTCACTCCAAACCAGTATAATTAATCGAAAAATAAGATTTTTCAATAAAATAGTAGAATCCTCAACCAAAGAAAAAATTTTCAGTCAAAAAAGAAAATAAGCAATTCAATTGTTTTGAATTCAGCTGATTCTAAACCTAACACCAGGAATGTACATTAACAATTTCTACCATAAGAATAAATCAACTATAGTTAAATAAAGCCTGGAGTTCTAGCCAAATACCTTTTTTTACATAGTTTTCTATTGCTATTACTGTTCACCTAGTTAATGCACTTTTTTATTCAGATTTGCAAAACCATTTCTCACCCTGTAATAAACTGTTAAATTTTTAAGTCAAAAACACGAATTTCTTACAAAACAGTTGACTTTTCAACCTGAAAATATAAATTTTAAACAAAAAAGTAAATTGTTAACTAATTAGATAGTTAAATTTTCTATCAAAATAATTCAATTTTCTACTAAAGTCGTTGAATTTCCAAACTAAAAAGGAAAAATTTGCAATAAAATAGTTACATTTTTAACGAAAGAAATTAAAAATTAGTTCGACTTTTGACGAAATATTTGAATTTTAAACCAAAAAAGATGAATTCTCGACGAAAAATGTGATAGTATTCCAATATAAAAAGCTTTTATTTTCAATTAAAACCAGTTAAATTCATGGCAAAATGAAAATTGTCAACAAAATAGTTGAATCATTGATCAAAACAGATTAATTTTCAATCAACCAGTTGCATTTTAACCAAAAAAGATTACATTTCTACCAAAAGCGATGCATTTTTAAGCGAAACCACGAACCTTCTATCAAGAACTTGAATTTTCAACCTGAAACTATGAATTTAAACAAAAAAGTTAATATTAAACTAGATAATTGAATTTTATAATAATTATGACTCATGAATTATTTTGATGAATTTTTATTATTCAGATTTTTTTGTTTAATTTCGTGTTTCTGGACAATCCAATAAAAGAAGAATTAGCAGATTTTTCGAGAGTATCTGGAGTTCAGAATCTTAATAATCTCATGACCATGAAACTTAGTTTTGAAAAAGGCAAAATAGGGACTAAGTTTTTTAATTCACCGGCAGCTCGAAAAGGTAAATTGCTTTAAGGTTTACTGTCCACGCCACATGTTCATACCTGAATGGTTCACTTTGCAGTGTCTTTGGAAACATATGTTGCGACTGGTACTGTTTATGGGTGCACAGAGTTTGAAAATTTACCTTCTTTTATGAGTCATTATTGAGGACCTTACTTCTAAAATTTAAATTACATTTAAAATTTTTTATTACTTTTCTGTACAAAGTCGGGCAAACTGAGCTTCGTAATTCGTTTATTATTTCCTTTTATAGACCCAAATTATTTTAGATGCCCGGATTCTAAATATTACTAGAATTCTAAAGTGTATTATATTTAGATTCATGAATTTTTATGTCACACAAAGAGTTATTAGAAATACAGGAAAACATTTTAAAAGCACCGTTTGTATTTTACAAAGTATTTCTGAAAGAAATTCGAATTCTAATTTTGAAATCTAGTGACTGATATAACACAGTCTGATGGTAGTAGGACAAGATGTCGATCTTCTTGTTTAAATAATTGGTCTCTCTCCAGCAGAAAAAGACGTATTCTGTTTAAAAGAAGGACAAGGAAATGTTAAATCTCGAATTTATAATTCACAACGCTTGCAAAGCAGCGGCTTCTTGAGAAATTTCAAGGAATCAGTTCTATTTGCTCATGCATTTAGCGGGTGTGAAACTACATCCTCTTTCTTTAAGCACGGAGAACTAAAAACGACTACTTTGCTCCCTGAAATTAGTCTGAATTATTGTAGATTTGTTTCTTTACACTAATCTTTGATTCAGTCCAGCCATGCTGTCCTTTTGTCTAGATTTCCTCCTACTTCTGCCGCTGCTCGTTAACACTCTTATCGGGCTTTTCATCAAATTCAAATATGGCGAGGGATGGAACTTGACCCAGAAGAGTGGGGTTGGAAAAAAACTACTAACAGCTTATCACCCGTTTACAAAATAGAAACACCAACTCCAACAAGCCTGATGAATGTAATTGTTTGCTCATGCAAAATGGGGTACAGAAAGCGATTTACATGTGTAAAAGCTTGTCTACGATGTCCAGTTATGCGTCTCAACCGCCAAGGTCAAGTTTGTCTTGATGCAGAAGAAGATGATGATAACGAAGATATAATTGAAAATAAGGCACATTATTATGTGCGCAATACTCATTCGCAAAGTCAAAACTTAAAATAAGCCAACGATACAGTATAGAACTCCCACTGACACTGTCTAAAATTTTATACCCAAAAGAAGATTATGTTTATTCCGAGTAATATTATCAATCGAAGATAAGTGGAATAGATCTACGGGGGAAACTACAGTAAAAAAAGCAATAAAAACTCTACGTCAGGGGTGCTGTGGAAATGAGGTCCCAGTGCTTGTACGTGCACTTAAGAAAAAAATTAATGATAACTTTCCGAATTGATGTAATGCAAAAAATTGTATCAGTCCAAACAGGAAATTTTCTGCTCTACAAATTTTCTTCTATGCATTTTTGTCCAAAAACTCCCCTTTTAAGTGTTAGGGGCCAAAAACTAAGCGCGCGAGGACATTTTGCGCCACGCGCCAAAACAACCCCCCACTCTTGTAGTTGATTATGCATCACCTATGACCTGTACAGCACAAATGTATTAGACTATTTTTATTGTAAATTTTTAATCTTAGTATTTTCACTTCTATTCATTTTTGTCCTCCGACACACCCTTTCGTATATAATAGCCAAAAACCAGTGCTACTAACCGTTTAAGGGATGTTTTTCGAGGCTAGGGGTGTATGCGGCACCGATCCGATGGGGAACTTTTTTGTTATTAATTTCTAATGCCATAAGGGATATGATCATGAAGAAAGAAAAATAAATAATAAAATATTCGAAAGTGCATAGTATAACCAAATAGTAAAATTCTCGATAATAGACCATTCCTTAAATAAAATTGTCAAAATCATAAAATATCCGAACTTATCAAAGGACCCCGCAGTAAATGTATGGGAAAATGGCTTTCGGTGGATTTAGCTGAAACTTTGTAATTTTTAACGTTATAAGTGCCGGATGAAATATCTGTAAAAAAATCCAAAAAATGGGCAGTTTTAGCGCTATGCAGCGCTAAGCGCTCAATATAAGTGAATAAAACGAATTACAACAGATTTTGTTACAAAAGCGATGTCAACATAGAAATTACGGTTCAGATCGTGGTCTGTCATATTTCTGCCTATACCTTTGACTCATCTAACGCGCTTCTCAACACGTTCAAACGATAAGCGCCCAAGATTTTAACTTGACTAATTAATCACTTTTTTGAAGACAGAAATGGTACCCAAAGTAACATTAGTAACTAGTGCGCACATACCGTTTAGCCAAACCAATGAGTTATATTGCGCGCTTCTCGAAACGATCAAACGCTAAGCGTCCAAGATTTGAACTTGACTAAGTAATTACTTTTTTAAAGACAGAAATGATATCCAAAGTAACATTAGTAACTAGTGCGCACATCGTTAATAACAGTGTACCCTTCGCCAGAGGGCCGAACGCTAAGCGCCCATGATCAGCGAATAGAACCAATCCTAGTAGCTTTAGCGACACAAGCGATGTCTGAATACGAAACACGCATCAAGAAGTGGTCAGTAACATGTTTAGCCAAACCAATGACAATATCCGTCAACACCGTTGACTCATATTGCGCGCTTCTCAGAACGGGCAAACGCTAAGCGAAGAAGATTTGAACTTGACTAAGAAATCACTTGTTCAAAGGCCTTTCACAAAAGAAATGATAGACAAACATACCGTCGTCGATGTAAATAATGAGTGAATGCTGCATGATGAACGACTGTCACTTTTTAAATTAAAAAGCGAACGACTTCAGAATAAGCGACGAACTGAAAGTAGGCCTAATGACTTTAAAAAAGTTGAAACCTCGGCATTCACATATTATTATATTAAACACACACACACATTTATATATATTAAACATATATTAAACAGCATTCACTTATTATTTCCATTGACGATGGTATGCTTGTCATTTCTTTTGTGAAAGGTCTCAAGAGCGGATAGTAATTTTATTGGTAAGCTTAGGAAAAAAAATTCCTATCTGTTCCCTTCTGTATTAATTGTGTTGTACTTCTCATTCCCTTTTTGTGTTTAGTTTCTTGTGTTTATTTGTTTTATTTTGTTGTTTTTGAATTTTTCTTTCGTTTTATTAATACATTCCTCTGCGAGTTAATTGCTATGTGTGCGATAGAGTCTATCAACCAGGACAAATGGCTAGAATTGATGGAAATAATAATCCTGATAGGCAAAAAATTGCAATTTTTAGACGCCTGCAACTTCGAACACCACCACTTGAAGTCGCCGATGAGAGTAGGTTATGTCTCAATTCCAATCAATCGATTCGCAATGAGATAGAGGAACTCCAACGTGACCCAGGCTGTTTAGGACTGAATGTTCTTACACAAGCAGGCAGGCAAACGTGCATGTTCTGTAATGCTGATGTTAATACTCCAAGGCTTTCAATTGAATGTGGAGCTAACGCTTTTATTGTCATAGACATTTTCATTCCAGAAGAAACAAGAGCATGCTTAAATCGTTTGGATGAACATGGTTTTATCTTAGGCCCCTTGCTTCCTGGATTACAAGCGATTAATAGACCGTATACGATTCCGGAACAGCAGTTACTTCTGTTTTTGCAGCAACTTCGTAACGAAGCAAATGTTCATGTGGCCGCGGCGTTTAATAATGAGGATGGTTTCACTGATGAAGAGTTTGAAGCTATTGCTCCTGTAACAAAGGAACAATTTAGAGAATTGTATGCATTTTGTGATCCTATTCCGCAGTTACATGGACATGGTGCCAGATGCGTGAGGAAAAAAGATCTGCTAACTTTCCTTTGCAAAATGTGTCAAGGTATTTCTGATGAATTTCTGAAAGTGATTTTTCATTACTCGAGCCGGCAAGCTACAAGCATGGCCATTTCTACTGTAAGAGTGTCTTTAATGCAGCGATTTGTGCCTGGTAACATTGGATATAATGCGATAAGCAGAGAGGAATTCATTGAAAGACATGTGACATCATTCGCCAATGAACTTTATAATCCACAAACAGAAATCCCCAGAGCTATTGCTATCATTGATGGAACTTATGCTTACATGCAAAAAAACAATAACTTTCGCGTACTTCGACAGTCATTCTGCAAACATAAAGGACGTCACGTGGTAAAACCTGCTCTCATTGTTGTTCCAGACGGATACATACTTGAAATACAAGGACGATATTTTTCTGACTCGCGAAACAATGACGCACAAATGCTCATTAACGAATTTGAAAGAGATGTGGAAGGTATGACAGAACTTTTCGACATTGGTGATATTTTTATAGAGATGCCCAACCACTTTTAGAACGCTTAGGAATGGTGTCCAAGATACCACCATTTCTCCAACAAGGACAGAGTCAATTGGTAACGGAAAAAGCAAACGAAGCTCGGCTTATAACGAAATCTAGATGGATAGTGGAATCCAGAAATGGAAAAACGTTTTTCTAAGAACTCTAAGGCAGAGAAATCCTAGAAGTAGAACGCTAGTCCTTTTCCACATCCATTTCCTAAAATCATTCGGAAAGGACCGAAACTGATCTATATTCTGTAAATGGCAAAAATTACAATTCCAAAATATTTCTTTTTTTTCTGTACAGGCCTCAAGCCTCACGTTACTATCAACACTTCTTTTGAAGATTCAAGAATTTTACTATTATTTTGAAAAAATTACATTGATGCTACTATTTTCTCGAATTTATTCACAATGTACCTATTTTTTACCTTGAATTCAAACATATCCTCAAATTTAATCCCTGGATTGGCTAAAATGACATACTCCAGCTCAAAAATATAAATTATTGTAAAAGATATCCACGGTTTAAAAGAGATTTCAAAGCATTTAAACTAATGTCAAGTACTTCAACGTATTTTATAAGGCTCAAAAGCTTTTAGATTATTCCAAAATATTCCAAGGGATTTCAGAAAATTTAAAAGATTTTAAGGGATTTTAATAGATTTCAAAAAGTTTCATCTGGTTTCAGAAGTTTTGAAAATTTTTGAGATTTTACCAGACGTGCGTGATTTCATAGTATTTTCAAGGAATTAAAAATCTTGGAGGGTTCATATAGGATTTCCAAATAAATTGAATGATTCCATAACATTATAAGAAATTTTTATAGGTTTCAAAAGGTTTTTAAAAAATGGAGATTTTTCAGATGATTTCATAGATTTATGTGGAATTCCTATTACTATTTAGTGATAGATATTTCACAAAATTTAAGAGATTTGATCAATTTCAAGGAATTTCAAAGTATTTCAAAAAACAAAGGCCTTAGAATATTTAACAAGATTCCAAGAAATTGCAAATAATTTTAAAAATGTCAAGGGAATTTAAAACAGGATGAAAGCTATCAAATAATTTCAAGTGATTTTAAAATGGTATCAGGCTATCAAAGAATTTCTAGGGATTTTAGTGAAATTGTAGAGAAATTAAGGGAGTTAATGAAAGGAAATAAAATGGTAAGGAAATTCTGGGGACTTCAACAGTGTTCTATAGAAATCATTGAATTTTATGCGGTTTCAGATGATATCAAAAGTTAACAATTTTCAAAAGAAGTTTAAAAAGAAATTAAAGATTTCGTACATGATTTCAAAAGATTCAAATGTTTTGAAGATTTCAAAGCATTTTAAAGAATATACGTATTAAAAAAAATGATTTTGTAATCTTTTAGAAGATTTTAGAGATTAAAAAAATTTCATAGCATTTTTACGAAAATACAAAATTTCAGAGGGTTTCAAAGAGTTTTACAATATTTGCGGGATCTTAAGGGAATCAAAAAATTAAAGAGATTTTATTTGCAAAGAATTTAAAACGAATTTGAAAACATTCGTTTTTTTTTATTCCAAGGAATTTATTAAGATTATAAAATTTTGAAGGGTTTTAAATAATGTCGTCGGATTCCAGATACTTCCATAGGATTTCAAAAGAAATAAAAAAAATTCCATAAGATTATAAAGAATTTCTACAGATTTCAA
The DNA here is from genome assembly GCF_010883055.1 of Belonocnema kinseyi. NCBI lineage: Eukaryota > Metazoa > Arthropoda > Insecta > Hymenoptera > Cynipidae > Belonocnema > Belonocnema kinseyi. The sequence continues at coordinate 83,656,091 of NC_046663.1, forward strand.
TGGAGTAGACAAAATGTATGGCAATTCAAGGAGTGTTGTGAGATTTTATGGGATTTCAAAGGATTTAAATATTTTATCATTTTTTTAAGAAAATGTGAAAGATGTTGAAGATTTCAAGGAGTTTGTACGGTATTTCCAAAATTTCAAGATTTTTCTAAGAATTTGATGAATTTAAAAATGTTTGAAGAGATTTCAAGGGGTTTTATCATATTTTATGGGATTTTACGGTTATTCAGAGGATCAATTTAAATTATAGATGAGAAGAATTATACATGTTTTACGGGATTTTACTCGATGTTTGTGGTATTAATAGGGATTTCGCATGATTTGAGAAATTTTATTTTTATAAGATTTTAAAAGAAATGCAAATATTCCAGAAGATTATAAGGATATTCTATAAATTTTACAGAGTATAAAACATTTGAAGGAATTTCAGAAGATTCCAACAGGATTCAAGCGCTCATAATTGATTTCGATGGATTTAAAAGGTTTGAAGGGGATTCAAGGGGTTTCATCAGATTTTATGGAATTTAAAAAGATTAAAAATATTTCATCATCTTCGAAGGATTTTTAAAAGACATTGCAGATTTCAATATTTTTTACGTGTTTTGACTCGATTTTTTTGGGATTACTACTCTCTAAATTTCCTCGAGTGAAAATATGACTCGAACTTCCGAGTGAAGGGTAGTTTCACTCCGATCGAGTGAATTATTTCCACAATTTCACTTGATCAGAGTCAATGCGTTCGCTCGAAGACAACGAGTGGACAGTTTCGCGCGAAATCGTCGAGTAAGTCACTGTACATGGGGTATTTCGCTCGAAGAACGAGAGAAGTTTTCGGTGTGCTTCACAGTGGGGGAAAAAGCACATTTTTTGACAAAAATCTACTGACGGCGCAAATCTTAACGGAGTTTGATTTTTCTTTTTTAGAATTGACCATAAGGCTTCCAGGTATAACATTTAAACTTGCAATTTTTATTTTGACCTGAATGACATTTTTTATTTAACAAGAAACTTACAACTTTTTGTTGGTAAACTTTTCCATGATACCATTTCTTCTAAGATTTTAAAATTCGTTAAAAAAAGGTCATAATTCAATGTAAAAACTAACTACAAATAATTTATTAGTGGGTTAGAGTAATAACAAATTTTTTAATAATGTTATAAAAAAATTAATTAACAAAAGTCATTTTTTCGTGATTTTCAATGATTAGCTAATTCAGACTCATAGCTGTTGTATAAAGTATCTCAGATAATGCTGTGCGCTTACGATTAGTTAACAATAGTTAATGATTGCCAATTATTCAAACAATTTTTAGAAACAAATGCACATTTTCACCATTTTTTGATGAAAAGGCTTGATTTTTCTACGTAATCAACTTAAAATGTTTTTCCTAAGACTCCTTGCTATTATGTTTTTCATATTGACCTGAAAATGTTAGTTATTTAAACAGTTTCTATAAACAAATGCGCATTTTGATCATTTTTTTCATTAATAGGCTTGATTTTTTGCGGAGTTAATTCGAAACACATTGCAAAAGAATCTATGCTATCATATTTTTAATAGTGACAGCAAATGATAATTATTTAAACGATTTTCATAAACAAATACAAATTTTGACCATTTTTTTATTAATAGGTTTAATTTTGTTCGGAATCAATGCGAAATATCTGTCAAAAGAATGCTTGCTGTGATATTTTTTATAGTGACCTGATATATGACAGCAAGGCTTTTTTGCCGAAAATCGACAAAAATCTAGCGACCGCCCAATTCTTCATGAGTCGTAAATTTTGTTTTTTATTTGTTTATAGAAATTGTTTATATAATAAAAAAATGTTGGACACTATGAAAAACATGATAGCAAAGAGTCTTAAGGCAAAACATTTTAAGTTGATTCCGCAAAAAAATCAATCATTTTCATAAACAAATTGTCAAAGTGTGCATTTTTTAATCAAAATTGTTTAAATAATTGGCAATCATTAGGTAATTTTGACTGCTTCTAAGTGCACATCATTATATATATTTATATCATTATATATATTTATCATTATATATTTATTTATGACCTTTTTTCTTAAGAATTTCAAAGTCTTAGAAGAAATGGTATCATGGAAAAGTTTAGCCTGCTCAAAGGAATCAGTCCCATGTACGGCCGTGAATAAGTCAGTGATCATATAATTAAAATTAATCATTTTTGTAAAATGTACAGGAATGTATATAAATTGAATTTATCGAAATTTTTTGTGTGGAGCGTAAGTTAGTTATTTTTTGGAATTAAATGAAAATAAACTGTTTCTTAGGGAATCTATGTGTTATAAATTTTTTTTCTGTCTGAAATCAAAAGCTATACAGTTTATATATGTTCGCTATTAGCATCCTTGGAGTAAGCAGCTTGCATCTGATGTTTCTTCAAAGTTTCGTACCAGTGTCAAATAGTGTAAAAGTGATTAAAAAGTGATTAGTGTCATTAAAAGTTATTAGTGATGAAGAGTTATTAGTGTTAGTAGAAAAAAGGAATTGTGAGTAATAATTAGTGACTTAGAAGAGTCAATAAAGGGATTCCTCTTCAGGAAGTATCATGTCTCCACTATGCCTAATATACCGTGGGCTGACAACGTAAATGGGAGCGTGATACGGATGAGGCCAATTTTCACATGTGATGTTCGTCTGATGATGAGGAACGTAAAAATGGGGGCCTGGCAGGTGTGAGTGGATGCGTTCACCTGTGGCGACCTGTCAAAGGTGCGAATTTTTGGCAGTTAACTTACGTGACTCGGATAAGGTTGAAAATTGGTGTACATGTAGGGGCTGACATAGAAATAGCACCTGCGCATTGCCAGTCTCTTACCTGGATGTAAAAGTGTTGCCAGGCAGCTTCAAAGTCACCGGAAACTCAGGTGAAATTTCTTGAAATTGATTTTACAGGAAAAAGTTTGAAACAAAAGTTGGTCCACTCCCGGAGATGCATATTTTCATTGGTATATAATTTTTTTTAAAAATTGATGTATTTGGAGAAAGCATCGATTAAAGAAATACCATAACAATAAAAAGCCCTTTTTATTGACAAAAAGTGATTTTTTCGAAAATTATTAAGAGACAAAAGGTACTCTATTACAAGTATACTCCAAGATGAATAAGAAGTATTTGTTCAAAATGTTAATATTTACCAAGTTATTCGCATTTTCCCTTCTTTTTCCCATTTTTTCAATCACCTGCTGTGTCTTTAGCAATTTAGAAGAAGGTGTGCTCAAAATTAGTACACGAATAAAGTAAGTCTTGTGCAATGAATTTGCGATTTATTATTATAAAACTTGCAATAAAATATAGTAATTGCTTAATTCTTCCACCTTTCAAGCATAACCTATGAATCACTAAGTATTAGTAGATAACATAGTCATATTATAGCTATAGCTTTTTTCAATAAATATTTATTAAAGAAATTTGAACAATATCATCTAAACATTTTATCATTATACATTGTATC
>NC_046663.1:83659675-83665991 GCF_010883055.1 Belonocnema kinseyi
ATGATCGTGAAGGGCTAGAAACCAGTCGAACGACAAGATTTATTAGGGCCAGTTTGACCTAGTCTTTTGACTGCCACTGGCAGCCAATGCAGCCAATGGCTGACTTTTGGTGAGCCCTGTTCTACGGCATTAAAGAGAATATTCTCTATAAGAAATACATTTAAAATATTTATAGCGGGTGACAAAACACATTTCTTATCGTTTAAAGATTCCTGTACAACTTTAAAACATATTTTTATCTACTATTTTATGTCAAGTCTTATTCTTAGCAATTAAAAATTGAATAATATCTATAAGAAAAATAAATAAAAATTAAAAACGCATAACTGCATCGAAATTGGTCTTAACTAAAACCAGTTCACATATTTTTCAGGTGAAAGGTAGTTAAAAATATATTTTAAAGTACTATATAAGAATCCTTAGAGGCATGCTCTAAGCATAAAAAATGTGTATTTTTTGTGTATTTCTAAATTCAAGATTTTTTTGGTTGCTTTATGAAAATATTTTTTATTTATTTCTTATGGAGAATATCCTCCTTATATCGTAGAACAAATCAAGTAGATATTACATATTTCAGGGGAAAAAATGTTTTGGGTCGATTCATTTTTATTCATTTTCACTCATTTTTATTAATTTTCAAACCTAAAACGGCCTAGACCTAGCCCAGTGGAATCTCTATTTAACCTTTTTTTTTAAATAAAACAAAATTAATGATAGTATTTTTTTCACCAAAAGTAAGAAAATAAGGGGTTTGCGTTTGCGAAATTTATGACACTATTTTGTTTCTAGTTTTCAAATTTATACTGCTATTAACACTTTTTTCCGTAAATGCGTCCGAGGCCTGTCCGTATCTTTAGTCCAGACGACATACCCAGTTCTGTCGGATCTTATATGGCGCCAAAATATTTTGAATGATTCGTATGCAGAATGATCTCCTGATTCGGAATTGGTGTGGTACGTCTTCGGCAGATTGTGCGTTCTCGAGATATTCGCAATTAATAAATTTTTTAATTACTCCCGATTAATGCTTTTCCATTAAACGTATTTCGATTTTTTTCTGCACCTTATTAGCTCATTGCATGACGAATAAAAAATGTCCAAACATATTTGCCTTCCGACGAATATTTCTTACACAATAGCAACTAATAGGCGAGAAAATTGGAAAAAAATTCTGTCTGCAATATCACACTTTTTATAATAAACACTATTTCTCTAAAGTTAATAAAATCCTGGCAAAATGAAGTATTATTGGGCGAAATTCTGCTGTGCGATAATAAATAGTCATTTTTAGTAAATTAAATTCATGTTGGAGACAATATTTTTGCTCAAATATATTGTTTCTGTTCCCAGGCACAAAGTTCCTGTGCAATTATGGTGAACTTGTTTAAATTTTAGCAACTACGCATGAATAATCAATTACGGGGTTTCAAATACTAACAACTTTCCAACAAAAAGTTATAAATGTTTGAAATTTAGCATGATAATTCTTTAAAATACCACTAAAACAATGATGTTAAGAAAAAATTGTTTATACAAAAATTGTAACCTGTAGAACAATCTAAATTCCAATTATTTATCTACAGTTCTATATGCAGTGGGAACTTGGCAAGGAGCTTAAACAATCCTAGATATTATTTAAAATTCAGTCATGTAATTTAAATTTCTTACTTTTCATTCATTTAATAGTTATCAACTTTCCTTTTTTTGGAAAAGTTTGACAATGGGGCTATAAGTGATGCCGTAAAGTAGCAAAAATGTTAACGACGGGCTAGGTCAGAAACCATTGGCGTCGAATCGTCGCAGATACCGAGCAAGGGTTGGGGGCCAACTCAGCCACAATAATATGCACTGAATTATTCTTTCAGGAAAACTGACTTAATTTTGAAAAGAAATTGTGTTTTGTTAAAGTAAACAAAAAAAAACGATGCCGACTCATTTACAACATTAATATTATGAAATAATTTTTTCATGTACTTTATTATTGTATAATTAGTATTAATATATGTTGTAATTCAGGTGTTTCTTTCTTAGACGTTGTTTTATGGTGTCGATGAGTCGGTATTCAGTTACATATCGTGTCATTATGTGTAGTAATATCTCTAAATTGTTTATCATTCATCTAATATATTTATGGTATCGTCGGTGTGGCCATTTTAATCGAAGAAGAAAAATCCCGGTAATTTCTCGGTTTCTTTCTCAGTTCGCAAACATTTTTCATGATCAATAAAATAAACAAATTTGGTCTCCAAAGCTAAAGAAATTTCCATTTGAAGTAATAAAAAATAAACTACAAATTGAAGCACTCAAAGTCGAGCTCTTACATTTTTTTTAAATTAAAAAATGTTATATTCAAATGTTCAATAATTTACACGTATAAAATTTAAATTAGGGTCAAACACTTTTCAATTAATCAATTTAATTCTAAATATCTTTTAAAAATAATGACATTTTTCATACGATTTTTAGAAAATCCTGCTTATTCCCCGTGTGGAAAAATTTCGTGGTGCTGGCCAAACGCTGGCCAGACCGTCTTGTGTCTGGTCAGACGCTGGACAGACGGTCTAATAGCGCCGCTGGCCAGAAGTATAACGCCTAAACCATGAGATGGACTAGATTAGACGGCGCTGACCAGCCGCTGATCAGCTCGTCCAGAATAGACGAGCTGATCAGACGCAGGCCAGACATGTAACGCTTTTACCACGCGATGGTCTAGATTGGACCGTACAGAAAGTGGAGGGAAAAAAGTATCAAAACTTCACAGGTAGTACACTACCTTTTAAATCAGAATTTCAATATGCTCTAAAAGAAATTTCAAGTTACAATATTCAGTAGTTTATTTTTTATGACAGTTTTCGTCACTGGGGTAAAAACTTATCCCGGTGTGGCAAGTATGTTATTCTATAGATGCGTGGCAAGCAAGGATTAAATTGAAATATTTCAGTTAAAGATTTATCATTTATTCGTTTTTTTGTTGAAAATAAATTTATTTTAGTTTGAGTTCAACTATTATATAATAATGATCACAAAATAGCAGGCAATTCACGTTATTAGCCCTAAGTACGGCCATCCTACGGACGCCGAGTGATACGCGACAATTAACATAACCTACAAAATCATTGATCGATATCGATTTTTTATCAAGTTTTAAATACTATTACATGAATTCTTTCCTTATTGTGTTGGGTGATTTCAAGGCAGGATATTTTGACTGCTGTGTTGATAACAAAATAGCAGACAATTCACGACATTGGTCATAAGTATGGCCATCCTACGGACGCAGAGGGATAGGCGACAATTAACACAACATAACATGACATTTTTCTCAAATCATTATTGTCCATCTTCGTTTTTATTAAAAATGTGGCTAGAAATAGATTTAGTACGATGTAAAGACATATATAAAATCTTCCTCTCTGGTCTTTTGTAGGTTAGGTTGCAATTTGAGAAAGAATCAATCAATCTTATCTCATATAAGTGGATATTATATTGCTCAACAATTATCAAAAAACAGTGTGTATACAAACCTAGATATGTGTCAATCTGACTTCAACGCAAAACTTTCCTGCAAACTTTAATATTCTTTTAGGTTTTCCCAATCATTTCTGTCTGCTGAGGATTACACCATACACTGTCACGATAGCACTTCCTATTTTCAACCGAGACCGTCTGAGAGGGGTCCAGCCAGACCTCTTCGATGAATCTTTGAAATTTTTGCAATCGAGTCCGTCTAAGAGGGCCAAGGCCAGGATCCTGTCAGACCGTCTTAAGTAGACGGTCTTATAGAAAAAACTTGATTCATTTTAAGCTTTAAAAAGTTAAAAAATTAATGTAAAATTTAAAATGATTTAAAATAATTTAAACGAGTTGTATGTTCGGACAAAATTCGCCTATTCGTACCGAAATTTTCGAGCATTTGTTACAGCCTCATTTAAAACAAAATTTCGATTATTATTTAATTTTATTCTGATTCTAGTTTTTCAAGGAAATAAAAGAAACTTATTTTTGTAGAAATTAAATAATTTCTTATTTCTTATAACAGCAAAATAGTTTCACGGTGCCGAATGAACCCATGAACCCTTCTGCTAGCATTTTCTATTTCAACGCCTATGGGCTCCGAACCAGCCGGCCAGATAAGCGCTTCCGAGTTTACAATGTCACTTATCGAGTCCATTGTCGAATTCTTAAAAAATGGGAAATTGATAACTATTAAATAAATCAAAATGAAGAAATTTAAATTACATCACTGAATTTCAAATAATATCTAAGGTTGTTTAAGCTTCGCGCCAAGTTCCCACTACATATAGAACTGTAGATACATAATTGGAATTTAGATTGTTCTACAGGTTACAATTTTTGTATAAACAATTTTTTCTTAAAATCATTGTTTTAGTGGTACTTTAGAGGGTTATCTTGCTAAATTTCAAAGATTTATAACTTTTTGTTGGAAAGTTGTTAGTATTTGAAACCCCGTAATTGATTATTCATGCGTAGTTGCTTAAATTTAAACAAGTTCACCATAATTGCACAGGAACTTTGTGTCTGGGAACAGAAACAATATATGTGAGCAAAAATATTGTCTCCAACATGAATTTAATTTACTAAAAATGACTATTTATTATCACACAGCAGAATTTTGCCCAATAAAACTTCATTTTGCCAGGAAATTATTAACTTTAAAGAAATAGTGTTTATTATAAAAAGTCTGTATTTTAGCTGTTATTTGTAGAACTTAAAAGAATATTTTTCCTTTAAATGATATTTTGGAAGATATTGCAGACAGAATTTTTTTCCAATTTTCTCGCCTATTAGTTGCTATTGTGTAATAAATATTCATCGGAAGGCAAATTGTTTGGACATTTTTTTATTCGTCATGCAATGAGCTAATAAAGTGCAGAAAAAATCGAAATACGTTCAATGGAAAAGCATTAATCGGGAGTAATTAAAAAATTGATTAATTGCGAAAATCTCGAGAACGCACAATCTGACCACACCGATTCGGAATCAGGAGATGATTCTGCATACCCAATCATTGAAAATATTTTGGCGACATGTAAGATCCGACAGGACTGGGTATGGCGTCTGGATTACTTCTTCATTTTATAATTTAGATTTTAGAAGCAATTTTGCAATTACTTGCTCTCCATTGTGTGTAGAATATAGGAGCGGAAAGGGAAAAAATAGACAATGGAATCCGAATGTATTCAAAGATGTTATTCTACCAATGGAAACTGAGTTTTACGCCATTCGAGGAGACACCTGCTGAGATATACCAGGGGTCCATCCACAATTAAGTTTCGGCTAAGCCGCTAAGGACCAAGCTTCACTCAACACATCATGGCCTTTTTTTCGTCCCCTGCAACAGTTGGAACACGCTTTCATAAAATCCAGGAGGGCAGGGCCTTCTTTATCCCCTGGATTTAAATCGGAAATCATGTCCAATAAGACTAAAAAGTTCTGTCTCGGCTCATTATGACACATTTATTTCATCATTATGCCATGTAACAGATAAACATTTTCGCTATACTGATACAGTCTTGAAATTTTCAGTAGATTGGCAATTATTTCCTGTTAAGTAAAAAGTTCAATAGTACCATTCTATTACGATAATTTAAAAAATATATTACAAAAATTGTGTGAAAAATGCATGGATTTCTTTAATCCGTTCTGATGCATAATGGTAAGATTTAGAGGGAGAAATAATGATTTGTTATTTAGTTAATAACAAAATAGTAGTGAGGTGTCATTACCGAAACTGAAAAACGTACGGAGATAATTCTTAAAGCAAATTGCACATTGTTTGCTTCTGAAAATGGTGTGTGCAGTGTCAATGAGCAAAAATTGGCCTTAAATGCTTAAAAAATTATTTCTTCTTCGGAAAATAGAAAATACTTTTTAATTATCGAAGGAACGGTACAGCAGAAGTGAGTTTGAGATAATGTCGTGGTTGTCGAATGTAGATTGTAGCACGAATTTTCCGAAAAAGAAAAAACCAAACATTTAAAAACAAATTTCGCCATTGACACTACATACACTGTTTTCAAAAGTCCAAAATGTGCAGTTTGTTTCAAGAATCATCTCTATAAGTTCTATTGTTTCGGAGATGACGCCCCCCTACTCTTGTGTTATTAACTTAATAAAATATTATTATTATTATTATTATTATTATTATTATTACACCATTAAGCCATTTCCCTTTCGAGGTAGGCGTGACTCTCTCGGCAGGGGAAAAGAGTAGTGTGTGGAAGGGATAGAGATTTTTCAGATTGATCCAGAATTCTCGTGCTATTTAAGTAAATAACACGTTCGTTCCGCAACA
>NC_046663.1:83666091-83671575 GCF_010883055.1 Belonocnema kinseyi
TGTGTTTTTGTTTTCATGCTGAGAAGGTCACCAGCCTTCAGCAGCGTTGTGATATATGGAAGTTAGTATCTGGCCGTCTTCTCAGACCGTCACCAAAGACTTGTGTGTATATATATATATATATACACATACATACACATATACATTTTTTTGTGTTTATTTTAGGCCTATACCTTTGAATTTACAATAAAAAGCGAGCCCCCCCCCCACCCCTCCCCCGGTTCAAAATCTCGGCATTATTTTTAGTTTGTAGGTTTAAATTTCCTTTGTTTTCTTTCTTTTATCGTGAAATTATAATGAATTGCTATGAATTACTTACCTTAAGTACGTTTGCGGATTTCCCAGTAACTGCATATCGAAGCACAATTTTAAGAAAGTGCATTTATACCAAATTGAAAATTTTCTATTTTGCTTTTTCTCCAACCGAGTATATAAGAGACCGCTCTCTTTCAAATTTGCCACGGAACTGTTAAGTAAAATACAAGATAATGTAGGGGTCGACTTACGACTGCGTCATATCCGAGAGTCGTTAAAAATCGTCCTGTTTAAGATTCTTCGAAAACCCATAAATACACACACACACACACACACAAACACACACACACATATATATATATTGAAAGTCAAGAAAATTTCAATTCCAAATGTGCAGAATTGGAGAAATATAAAATGTAGATCCAGAAAAAGAATAAAAAAGACCAAAAAGACTAAATTTGTACTCCCAATTAAAAAAATTGGATTTTCCACCGAATAAAAAGAATTTTTAAAACGAGAAGGATGAATGTTGACCGAATTGTCGAATTTTTATTATTTATGATTCTAGATTGTACCATTATGCGCAGAAAGGACAAATTAAATTGATATACGAAGTGTGTTCAAAAAATAAGGTGACTTTATGGTTTTCTCAAAAAATATTCATTTATTCCTTAATATTTATGTTGTCCCCTTCAAAGTAATCCCCCTCAGATATAATACACTTGTGCCAACGCTTTTTCCAATCATCGAAGCACTTCTGATAATCATTTTGTGGTATAGCCTTGAGTTCTTTCAGCGATGCAGTTTTTATCTCCTTAATCGTTGAAAATCGATGGCATTTCATGGGTCTCTTCATTTTTAGAAAAAGAAAAAAGTCACTGGGGGCCAAATCCGGTAAATATGGAAGCTGAGGCATGACTGTGGTGCTGTTTTTTGGTCAGAAAATCTTTCACAAGCAGCGATGAATGAGCAGGTGCATTATCGTGATGCAAAAGCCACGCATTGTTTTTCCAAAGTTCCGGACGTCTTTTGCGGATCGCCTCACGCAAACGGCGCATAACTTGAAGGTAATATTTCTTACTGACCTTACGACCTTGTGGTAAGAATTCCTGATGCACTACGCCATGGTAATCAAAGAAGACAGTGAGCAAAACCTTCACATTTGACCGATTTTGACGTGCTTTTTTCGGCCTTGGAGACTCAGGATGCTTCCACTGAGACGATTGGGCTTTAGTTTCGACGTCAAAACCATATACCCACGATTCATCCCCAGTTATAACCCTTTTGAGAAAATCAGGATCATTATTGACTTCATTCGACATCTCCTGAGGGATGATCATGCGATGGATCTTTTGATCAAAATTAAGCAGTTTTGGAACAAATTTCGCTGACACACGTCTCATGCAAAAAACGTCCGAAAAGATAGCATGGCATGTGCCAACCGGTATGCCAACATCTTCAGCAACTTCTCTGATGGTAATTCGGCGATTTTTCAACACTATTTCTTCCACTGCTTGAACGTTTTTATCTGTTGTTGACGTGCTGGGACGTCCAGTGCGAGATTCGTCTTCGACATCCTCTCGGCCTTCTTGGAACAGCTTGTACCACTGATACACATGTTTCTTACTTAGAGTAGACTCACCGTTGTCAACATTTCAAGAGTTTTAAAGCACTGGATTCCATTTTCCACACAAAATTTAATGCAAACTCTTTGCTCCATTTTTTTCGAAAGAAGAAAATCGCCGAACACACCAAACCCTTCTAACCTTTTACGCCTCTGCCAGAAAAACAACACGAGCTATATGGTCAAATCTGTGAACAGACACGGAGAGAACTGTTGTAGTATATGCTACTATTTCCGTTTAGTAAGCTAAAGTATCGTAATAGTAACTACGTGATGGTTAAAATCTACTACACGCTGTTTAGTTTCATTGGGTTGCTTTTACTAAACAGCGTAGTACGGGCCTTGACTACCTGTATAGTAAAAGCAACTTCTCTGTATCATCGTTTAGTAAATACAACTACTCTACCTCGCCGTTTAGTAAAAGGAACTACTCAGTTTCATCCCCTCCCTCCTCCCCCAGCTCTTTCTATGGACAGTGCCTGCTTGTGTTGGTTGGACGCTTGTGTTGGTTGGATACGTGTGTAGTGCAAACATATTACTGTAAGCTTCGAAGTATATAGTGTTCCTAACGTTGTGTGGAGTTTTTTGCGTGATCGAGTTCTGTGTAAAGTGAATGGGGATGGACACGCTCATATCAAGCTGGTGTTTTTCTTCGTATGTGAAAGTATTTGAAGGTAAGTTACAACTGCAGATAGAATAAACAGCACGGTGACGCGCTCGTTATGCTAACCTCAAAATTTGTTTCATATCTTTTTCTGCCCAACTCACGTCCACACGAATTCCTCTGTATGTATATTTAAAACTTGTTTAGCTCCAATAGGAGGCAGTAAAGAACGTTTGTATATTCTTGAAAATTTATAATTAGATAACAGAACTATAGGAATTTAGGAATGTAAAGCCTTCTGCAGTATTTTCGTGAGTTCGGTAGTATACAACCAATGTAATTTGTTATAATATAATAAAATATTATTTTTCTGATTTGCAGATAATAAAATTGAAGTGCCCACTCTTCATTTATTAAATTTTGAGGCACTGAGCGTCTTTATTCCTCCAATAAGGGATAGGCTGAAATTTTTGGGTAGACTTGAAGATTTTAAGAGGGATAGAGAGGTATGCATAAGAAGAAATGTTTATTACAATGTACACTAAACGAATACGCTTTTTTTTTTAATGAATTTTTTGTTATTGCAGGTGATTGTTGATATGGTAGATGAGGAAGTAATTCTGGGTGCGGAAACTCCAGAATTTACAGAGATTCCAGAGTCCTCAATAACTGACGCATCCTCTGAGGCGCCTACAGAGGATCAGAATAAGAGGCTCGTACCTTGCCCTGAAACTCAAAAGACGAGGAGGAGAGTAGATGAGCCTACTTCTGTGAGTATATATTTTCCAGAAACCATTTAACATTTGATTTTTAATGATTAGTAGTAGACCGAATCCATTTCAAAGGTGGCAGATCCTAAAGTTAAAGTCGCAGAATCTCTCAGGGAAAAAATATTTTATTTTTTTAAAAGAAATTAGGCGATGCATATTTTTGCGATTAGTGTGAAAAAATGTTCACAAAGTTATGCGTATTAAAATTTTTTGTTTCGTTTTTTGAAAGCCCCCCAATTATTTCTTTACAGTTATATACTCAGAATACAATAATTTACGCATATAAAATTGAAAGTAATAACATATTTTTAATATAAAAAATATAAATCCACGTTATCATTTTCAATGCTCTGAATTAAAAAATCAATCAATGGACTCTAAAATTGTCAAAATTATATAATTTTAAGGAATTTTAAGCTAGAAACATCAAATATTGAAAAATTAAACAATTTTAATTGAACACTACTTAAATTACAAATTCTATTATTTTCTTTTTAAATATTTTAAACATACCTGGAAAGCTTCAAAATTTTATTACGAAATCTTGAGAAATTTAGAAATTCTTTTAAATTTAAAATTATTTTAGAAATTTTTTCAGAACTTCTAAATACCTGTCAAAATGAATTAAATTTTTTCTAACATTTTCAGAAAATCCTGCAAATTGTAGAAAATTTCTTTACAATTTGGATGTATAAATAACAATTGAACATTTATCGTTTCTAGGTGAAATTTGAGTAATTTTATGAGATATGTAGAAGTTTAGAAAAGATTCAAACTTGAAATGATAGCCTAATATAAAACAAAATGTAAATTTTCGCAGATTTGAAACAAAAAAATTAGATTCTTTTCTATAATTAATCTTCTTTTTAATTAAAAATTTCAAATTGAATGGGTTAAAAATCGAATATATTAGACTGAAACAATATTTAAAATTTAATAAAATCCTTTAATTGGGAATATATTATTATGAAGTTATTCTTAAGTTGAAAATAGTTTATGAACTTACAGTCAGACGTTCACATTTGTTTAATGACTAAGATTTTCAAATTGAAACCGTTTAAGTTTTAACGTTGAAATCTGAAAATTCTTAAATTTTGAACTGGTATAAAATCGTGTTGTTAAATCATTTCAACATCAAAGGCTTTTATTTTTTATTTCTTCAAGTCTTTAAGAAAGCATTTAAAAATTCTTAAAATTAAAAATGTAAGTTTAGAAATAAAAAATTTAAATGGAAAATTTTTAAAGTAAAAAAATTGTGAATTACGCATCGTAAGCTAAATAATAGCTGAATTGAACAATGTAATAATCCCACTAATTATTTCAAAACTGTCAAAATGGAACGTGTACAGATTTTTCTTCTACGAATTTGTAAAATTCCTGGTCAACAACAAAAATTACTGTCATTTCCCGGTTTTTCCTGGTCTCAAAACATTCCTAGTCGTTTTCCGGTTTCCCGATCGAGCGGCCACCCTGTAAGCTATTATACTATTTTCTTGAAAACTTAACTATATTGTAGAAAATTTACTTTTTGTTTAAAATTTATATTTTGGTGTTAAAAAATGAACTGAAATATTTTGTGAATGAAAGTTCCAGTTATAAAAAAATTTGACATTCTTATTACAATATCATCTGTTTTAGTACAAAATTTAATATTTTTTGGATAAAAATGCAATTATTTGGTAGAGAATTTAACTATTTTGTTAAAAATGCATCCTATTTGGTTAAAAAAATTCGTCTTTTTGGATTGAAAATTCAATATTTTTTGTAAAAACTTTTTTTTTGTTACGAAAATTCAATTTTGGATGTTACTGATTTAACTGGAATCTTTTTTGGATGAAAACTCAACTCTTTTTGTAATAAAAAATTCTTCTGCTTTACGATGAATTTCATATTATTTTAGAAGAAATGCAACTATTTCCTTGAGAATTCAACAATTTTCTTAAAAAGTCATCCTATTTACTTAAAAATTCGCCTTTTTGGATTGAAAATAAATTTTTCGGGTAGGAAATTATTTCTTGTTAAAAAATTCATAGTTTGATAGTCAAAACTGGACTAAAATCTGTTCCAAAAGAAAATCAACTATTTTTGGGAAAATTTATCTTTTTGATTTAAGACTTCATCTGTTATAAAAGAAATTTCCTTTGTTGTATGAAAAAACAACTTTTTGGTTAAAAATCGTTCTTCTTTGCTTGATAATTCAACTTATTTGTTTAAAACGTTTGGTTGAATCG
>NC_046663.1:83671675-83679817 GCF_010883055.1 Belonocnema kinseyi
CCCCCCCCCCCCCCACAGTTTTATTTGTTATTAATTTTTTTGTTAATGAAATTTCTGAAGTATATGTCCTTTAAAGTAAAAGTTACTAAATGGAAACAAAAAATTCAAATACGCACAACTTCGTGTGCCTTTTTTCCAAAATTTCAAAAATAATTATCGTCTAATTTGCTTTAGAATAAACATATTTTTCCCCCGAGATATTTGAAATGGATTAGGTCATTATCTAAAATGTTTACATCCAAGGATTCGCGCATGTTTTTAAATTTCATCACAGTTAATTTCCTGTAAGTCATACAGCGTTTTTTCTTTTATATAGAATCCTGTTTTGGAAGGCTTCGTAGAATTTGGAATAATTTTTAATATTTTCGCCAATGAAGAGGAGCGAGTTCTTTTTGCCTGCAAGAAAATCATATTAAAATCTTTTATTGAAGAGTTACATTCATATGAAGTAATTAACTCTTTTGAACAGACATGTTGTTTGGCTGAGAATTTGGTATCTCCGTATTTAGCGATACATCATTGCTTAAACGACGGACGAGATGTTTTGTCACTCAGGCATGCATTGTAGTCATTTTAAATATATCTGTGTATATTTTTATATAATAAGTATGCGTAATTGTTTCCAAAATGTATCTTATTTTAAATATAGGTTTCATAGCATACTCAACAATTAATAAGGGAATACTTAATTATTATTAATTATTAATTGCAAACTCACTTAATACTTAGTTAATTGTTAAATATTTATTCGAAACAATAGAAATATATTTCATAGTTTAATAACTTTATTATATTTTTGTTTTAAATTTTATAGCAAACTGAACAATAAATTGTGTAATAATGAATTAGTTATTAATTTTCTTCGATACCTTGCTAATGATTTAATTAATGATTATAATTATTTTTAATTGAATTGTTACTCAATAATTTATTAATTATTAAGTAAGACACAATTAACAATAATTTACATTTATTTAATTCAATCGCTAGATTTAAGTTATTAAATACGATTCACAGAGGTGACATTTACTTTGCCCCTAAGTGGATTTTACTAAATAAGTTTTGCTTTCGCAGTAGGAACTGCATTCCCACTTCGTACATACTACTAAACAAGTATCTTTCAAGCGACCTCTTGCTCAGTAGAAACAACATTGCCGCGTCGTATATTCTACTAAACGAGAATCGTCCATCCGACCGCATGCGCAGTAGGGATGACGTTTCCTCTTCGTATATTCTACTATACGAGAATCGTTCATCCGACTGCATGCGTAGTAGACACTACGTTTGTCTTCCATAATTTCTACTAAACGAGAATAGTCCGTGCCACCGAATGCGCAGTAGACACTACGTTTCCTCTTCGTCGTATATTCTACTATACGAGAATCGTCCATCCGACCGCATGCGTAGTATGCACTACGGTACTGTGAGTAGTAGTACGGACTAGACAAGCGTTTAGTAAATTCAACCGCTAGCTTAGTCTGTCCATTATATACTACTCCGTTTAGTAAATCTCACGCTTGCTGGGGTAAGAGCTACCAAACATTTTTCTCCGTGTATGATCGTGACGAGTGTACCAACACAACAAAACAAAAAATTTAAAACTTGAATGTACGTAGCCCGCGAAAATTGAAAAGTCACCTTACTTTTGGAACACACCTCGTATTTTTTGCAGATTTTTTCTAATGTATTTTTAAGAAATAGCAGATATTAAAAGGTAAGTATTCTTTAATGGTCATAAGATAATGGTACTTCTTATCCTTTCACTCGTCAAGAAATAATTGTTATTCAATTGAAAATTTCGAAACACTGTATCGTATAGTGTAAACATTTATCTGCAAGATGCACTTTATCCCATATTTCTGGAATTTTGTTCTGCAGAGAATTTCACTATAACCAGTATAACCTGAAGACAAATTCAAGTATCGAATTGTTTGGAAAGATCTCAATTCACTTTTAATCACTTTTTGTCTCAAATCACTTTTTAGACATTTTTAAAGACAAAGTCACTATTTTAAATTAACACATAATTCTATGGAATTGCCTTGTGAATTTAAAAGAATTTTTTGGACTTAGAAACTTTTCTTCTATTCACTTGAATTATTTTTAATTCATCTTGAATTCGTAAACATTTTAACAAATTATTTTAAAATCCATTGAATTCGCTCTGAATTCCTTTGAATTATGTTGATTTCACCTTGGATTCTTCTAAAATTCCATTGCAATCCATGACTATGAAGTCAATTTTTTTTGGATTTTATCATGAAGACTTTTAAATTCACCTTCAGTTCTCATGGATTTAATCATATTGTTATTCACTGATTCTATTCATGCCAATTCGTCTGAATTTGATGTATTTTTTGTGGTTTAAAAAATGTTGTTTCATTCAATTGTTTTTATAATTCCACTTGAATTAGAATGAATCGATCCGTAATTCATGCTTTTTAATTCACTTCAATTTTTCCAAATACTCTCAATTCTACCCACATTACAAACTATCTATCTATACTCTGTTCCCTGATAGAAGATCCTCTAGAACAGCGATTCCCAAACTAGTACCGCCGGCCGATGAGGCTGCCGCCGGCAGGGGGATTCCACCCCGGGCCGGGTAGCTAGGCAGGCTCCGAGGCAGGCTCCCCGCTGCGAGCCGAAGGCTACTTTCCTCGACTTTCGTGTACCTACCACGAATGACTCTTTCATTGTTATGAACTTGCAATAACTGGAATTATAAAGACTTAGCTCAATTAAATTTTAATTGGCTGAATGAATTTCGTGATATAATTTAAAGAAAATGAAAACAAAGTTTTTGAAAATCGGTTAATATCCGAACTAATAAATGAAATATTTACAAATCTTGTGAATGCAACAAAAGTGCGATAACTCTTGAAGTTATTATCCGATCTTCTTCTACCTATTTTTAACGGTTTTTTGATAATCTAACAAATCTAACGGAACTTATTAAAATTATATTGATTAATATTTAACCAACTTTTCATTTTTCTCAACCGGCTCTAATTCTCTAACAACGAAAAGGTCAGCGAAGGAAGCAACTGAGCACGAACGACTAGCGTCCAGTGTCTCACTTGGGTTCCAGTATTGTGAAAAAATTTGAGGGTGGGGCTCCTGCCGATCCCCAGAAAGTGCATAAGAAGTTTGGGAATCGCTGCTCTAGAACAGCGATTGCCAAACTAGTGCCGCAGGCCGATGAGGCTGCCGCCGGCAGGGGGATGCCACCCCGGGCCGGGCAGCCCCTGAGGGGGAAGCAAGCCCGGGCCCAACCGCTCGGCAGCCTCCCCGCTATGAGGACCCTTTCATTGTCATGAGATTTAAGGCTGTTTCAATAACTAAAATCCTAAAGATATAGCTTCATTCAATTCTAATTATCTGAATCATTTTCCTGATGTCATTTTAAGAAAATGAAAAAAAAGTTGATGAAAATCGGTTAACATTTCAAGTAATTAAGCATATCGTTAAGAACACTCAAATTTACAAGAACTGTCAACTGGCATTGAAGATATTAACCGATTTTCATCAACTTTCTTTTCATTTGCTTGAAATTAGATTAGGAAATTGATTCAACTAATTAAAATTTAATTTATTAACATATTAACACATTTTAATTTTTCTCAACCGGTTCTAATTCTCTGGCGTGAAGCATGGTGTGTCAAGCAGTGAAGCATAAAGTGTCCCCCCTTGGCGGCAGGGTATTGTAAAAAAATGTGAGGGTTGCGGCCCAGCCGCTCCTCAGAAAGTGCATAAAAAGTTAGGGTATCCCTGTTCTAGAATCTAGACTCGTAGACCCCTGTAAGTGTGAGAGCCCAGCGTGGTGCCGTTTTTTCAGGGGATCGTCCTCGGTTTTCCTCAGCCCGACCTACCCAACTTGTGCCTCCGAGCCTCATTCTGGCCTTGAAACCCTTTCCCTGTGTTGAGGAAAACCGAGGCCGATCCCCTGAAAAAACGGGACCGCGCTGGGCTCTCGCACTTGCGTTTCTATATAAAAAACTGACTTCAAATATCGCAATTTGTACAAAGACAACAAGAAGCACATACTTTCTTCAAATTGTAAATTATTACAGATAGTCCTAACAACCTACAATTTAAATCACTTCATTATCTACATTAGAACTGAAGATAGTGCGCTCGCATATTTATTCACAAAAAACGAACAATTATTTATATTTTGTAAATTTGTCGACAGCAATCTGTTCAAAAATGTGTAACGTACCACCATGAATTTTTTCAGATTTTTCCTATTATTTTTTCTATAAAAAACTATGCTTCAAAGTTCACTGTTTTTAAAAGCTATCAAATTTCTCTACTTTTCATCAGATTTTGAGATCTGTAAGTTACGAATAATTTTCGGGAATATTACTTTTCGGCTCATGTTGGTAGATGGAGTATTTGATTAATTCAACAAAAAATGTTGGTGGGTCAATCAAATAGTTTGTTGCATCAACAAAATTTGTATTTATATCCAAGAAAATGGTTCTTTTGGTTCAATATATTTTTTTAGCGTATTATGAGGATTGAGAAAGCGATAAAAAAGTACAGCAAATATCCTGTCATCTACATATTTCAAACTATTTTAAACATAAAATGAAAACCTGCTAAATAGCTAAACCTGCTAAACCAAACTTTTTTTTAATGTGCGACATTTACAGATACCACTTATATTGAATCGAAAAAGATAATTTTTTGGAAATTATTATACGTTAAGCCTAATTCATTCCGGAGCTGAATTCGTAACTTATTCGGTTAAATTAAAGTTACTGATTTCAAAAATTGCTTACGAGTCTATCAAAAGTTTTTCTTACTTGTGTAATCCGAAGTTGCTATCTTAGGATTTGATTCATTTGGATTTATACAAAAATTTTAAACATTAATTTTTTAAATATTGATTATTAATCGGGAAAAAATGTTGAGATTAATTTTTCAAAGAAAACAAAGAAACTCCCAAAAGTTTGATCTTTTATCCGAAACATCAGATTGTATTACAAAATAAAAAATCGCGATTTCGCTGGGCATGTTCAAATTTGACGAGTATATTAAATTCCTAAAATTGATAAAAATATTTCTATTATATAGGAGGCACGCGTAACTTTTGACGAAAGATTCATTACATTTTTTTCTAAGATCATAAAAAAAGGTCTGAAGATATAGTAGCGGTTACCTAAATCCCTAAAAGCATGAGCTTATTCCACATAATTTATTTTACAATTTACACTTACAATTTTACATCTGCACATAATCACATGTAACTATGCACAATAAAAAAATAATCAATAATTCAAGCCGCGGGTCAAAAATGAGCCTAACCACACTAAAATATTAATTTCGAGAAAAAAGTGAATGACTAAAAATAGAAATAATTATGTGGGTACTTTAAAATCAGGCGATTGAAATCTTATATATTATTTTCACTGAGTTTAAAATTTGTCTTTGTTGATTATAGATCACTGTACAAAGAAAATTGAACATAACATTTTTTAAACTATAAATTTTAACTCGTTTCATTGTTGAAATTTATCGAAACGTTGTGTTTTCTATGATCCTCAGACCGGTTTTTGACAATAAGATAACAGTTCGTGATTTAGCTAGTATTTTTGTTTACTGAAGGATTTTTAAATTTAGCAATCTTCGAAATGTGTGATTTTTTGATTATTTCTTTTCCTAATTGAAAAATATAATTTATTTTGATTATGGCAATGTAGGGTATCTTATCTTATCTTATCTACTATATTTAATATTGAGTCCATAATCGCGAATTTAAGTATTGCCATTTTTACGGAAAAATCTTGGTCTCTATTCGTCGAATTCTAAGCGGAAAAGGTAAAATATATCTTCCTGGCAAAGAATGTGGGCAGCTCTCATTGGGTAGTCAATGAATGCAGGCAAACTCCGCCCTGATCCAGGTATGGTTGCCTTTCGTATACGCCTATTATCATTTAAAAAGTATATACTTTTATCATCTATGATAAATAAAAAATAAAAAGTTAATCACAAAACATCACTCAAAGTCTAACTCCCTTTCTCTTTTTCACGTATACAGATTTGTTATTCGCTTGATTTGATAAACGACTAAAATAAAACAGAAAACATATAAGCATAATAATTTAACAGATTTCACAACTTTAAATGATGTCAAAACAGGAAAAATCGGTTTGCATTTTCCAACAAAAAGTTAAATTTTCAACCAATAAAGATTCATTTTCTTAACAAAGAATTGTATTTTCAAAGAAATTGTTGAGTTTTTGAGCTAAAAAGTGAAATCTTTTGAAAAACAGTTGACTTTTAAACCTGAAAATATCATTTTTCAAACAAGAAAGATGATTTTTCAAACAAACGGTTGAATTTTCAGCAAAACATTTGAATTTTAAACCGAAACCGATTATTTTGTTTTGAATTGTAGAATTTCCAACAAAATAATTAAGGTTGTGACAAATTGTTAAAAATGTTCATTTTAATTTAAATTTAAAAACAGTCAAATTTAATCAAAAAATACGATTTTTCAAAAACTTCCACCAAAACAGATTAATTTTGAACAAAAAATAAAAATTTTAAACCAAAGAAGTTTAGATATCTAGGAAAAGAGGTGAATTTTTGACAAAAAGAAATTAGTTATAAATTAAACAATTGCATTTACAACCAAATATAGTTGAATTTTTAAGCAGAAGGGATGAATTTTCAACAAATTGTTAAATTTTCTGCCTATAAAGATGCATTTTAAACTAAAAGGTATAATTATTAAACAAAAAAAAATTGTAACTTTCAATCAAACACGGTTGCATTTTGAACAAAATAGTTGCATTTTCAAGCCAAGAAAACCAACTTTTGAGACGACAGCAGTAGAATTTTCAATCCAAAAGGACGAAATATCGGTCCAATAAGAAAATTGTTAAACAAAAAAAGTTAAATTTAGGATAAAAAATAGGATTGTATTTTCAACTAAAATGAATCTTGACCAAAAAAGGTAACTTTTTAAAAAGAAATTCATCTTTCAAGCAAGGAATAGTTTCCTTTTCAATAAAAACATGTATTTTCATGAAAAACACAATACTTGATAACTCAAACAGAAAAGTTTTTGATTTTAATCCAAAAACTTTCGAATTTAACCAAATAATATGAATTGTCAACGAAAAATGTTACAGTTGATATTTCAACCAAAAATGATGTTAATCTGAAACCACAAACTGTTGAATTCAATTAAAGAAGATGAACTTTTTTCCAAATTATTGACTCAGTGCTATTTCGGTGAATTCTCTGCAAAAAAGTTGACTTTTCTACCTGAAAAGTATAAATTTTCAGGAAAAAGATTTATTTTAAATAAATTAGTTGAATTTTAATTTAAGAACGACCAATTTCTCAACAAAAGTGGAATACTTAATTTTGCAGGTAAAAAAAATGTTGTTCTAAAAAACATATTTTAAGAAAATAGTTTTTTAACCAAAGTGCTGGATATTCACCTAATAAAATGAGTTTTTTTTTATAAAAAAAATACTTTTACAACAAAATTCAGCATATTTTAACCAAATAGTTGAATTTTAACCATAAAAATTAATTTTCAATACAAAATTTCAGAGTTGAGTGTTCCTTCTTCAAATGAAAATTTAGTAGTCGACTTTTCAATTGAAAAGAATTAAATGTCAGCGAAAAAAGTTGGATTGTCTTGTTACGGAAGAAATACGAGAAAAGAGGGAAGTGTCTTGAAAACAGGAGGAAAAGTACAAACAATCTTGATTAAAGATATCAAGAAGTATAAGTAAAGTGGATCTGTACCTGATGAATAATTACCTCTAAATATATTGTACCAAAAAAAAATTATGAATAAATACCGGATTTTTCTTATCATAAGACATCAGGACATATTTCGGATAAAGATTAAAGTACGCCAGGAAAAAATTGACTCAGGTTAAGATCGTAAATTCCCAGAGTTGAATTTTACTGCTGCTCCACTTAAAAGATTCAATGTTATGGTAATAATGCTGTCTTCGCCTTGCAAAACAGCTGTTTTTTTCATGCGTTTACATTTAGGCGATAGTGAATTCTTACATATGCACATGGAGACCAGGTGGTTACTTCATCACTTTGGTTCGAAAAAGCCCCTTTTCAATTAAAAATTATAATGTATTAAGTTTATTTATAAAA
>NC_046663.1:83679917-83681211 GCF_010883055.1 Belonocnema kinseyi
GCAAGGGCCATACATATTCGGTTACAGTGGTTACGGGTTACAGACAGGTCCGCCCCGCTGGCGCCACCGCGACAAAAAGCACGAATGATCAGGCATTTCTCTTCAAAAAGCAAATCTAGTCACTATAGTCCAGCGATTCCCAAACTAGTGCCGCCGGCCGATGAGGCTGCCGCCGCGTCGTCTCGACACATCGTCACGCCATCGTTTCTTCCGTTTCCTTCCTCATTATCAGTATTCGGCGGGCCTATTTTTCACTGAGATCAAGACCCGTGTTACCTAATTATGATACTGGGCTACATATATTTAAACCTTTTTCTGATTTTGTTTCTAATGTACCTACTCGTTTAAATTATTTTCACTGTAAACGAGATTTCAAACGATTTCAAGGGATTTTAAGGCATTTCAAAATAATAAGAACGCAACAAAGACATTTCAAAAAATTGCAAAATTTTCAATTATTTAAAAATATTTCAAGACTTTGAAGATATTTTAGAGACAGTATCAATTTTCAAGGGATTTCACAAGGTTTTAAATTACTTCAAGGAAAGTTTTGACATTTTCAGAAAAAATTTCCAGAGATTTTCATGAATTTTGAGAGATTTTAGGGACTTTCGCTGATTTCATGGAATTTCAAAAGATTATCCAAAGTATATTTATGGATATGAGAGAATTTCTTAAGGTTTCAGAATAGATTTAATGGAATTTCAAAGAATTTTCGTATAATATTAAGGATTTTAAGGGATCAAAAAATTGTATTTTCTTTTAAAAGATTTAAGAATGTTAAGAATGTTTGCAAGAGATTTGAAATGATTCCCATGGATCGAGCCCCGGATTCTAAATGTTTCAATGAATTTTATAGAGATTTCATATATTGCAAGGAATTTTACGGAATTTCAAGGATTTTAGCCAACTTTTCGATATTTTAAAAGATTTCGACGGTCTTTATAGGATTATAAGTAAAATTTTGAAGATTTTAAGAATTTCAAAAAAGTTCACAGAATCTCAAAGAATTTTAGGGATTCCCAAAGTTTTTGAAGGATTTGATGTTTTTCAATAGTATAAAATCTAATTTCAATGAACAAAACAGCTTTCAATTAGCGTATTTAAACTTCCTTAAAGGTGGAGTCTACATGCGACCTTAAATTATTTCTTTGACCAATTATTAGGGTGCCTTTCCACCCTTACCTGGCGTTGGAAAAGGGGTAGGGGTGCGACCTTACATTATTTCTGTGACTAGTCATAGGGGGGTCTCCCCGCTCCCACGTGGCATTGGAAAAAGGGTAGGGTGTGACCT
>NC_046663.1:83681311-83684629 GCF_010883055.1 Belonocnema kinseyi
AAAAGGTGAGATAGATGTGATGTATGTTAAGAGTGAATTACAAGTCGCTGATATATTCACGAAGGCGTTATCAAAACCAAGATTTGTGTATTTAAGAGCAAAGTTAGGACTTAAGAGCATGAGTGAGTTACAAGTATGATTAATGAATGTTTGTGAGGATGTAGAGTTTTAGGGAGGGTGTTGTGGAAAATTAACTCTAAAAACTGTACATCTATAATAGAAGGTTTGAGACTGCATCTGTACTAGGTAAGGAAGATCAGGCAAGAAGATTTTCGAAATGTGGAGATACTAGATGCACCGAGGAAGTAGGCCTGGAATATTCGAAGGAGTAATAAACGCAGGTATATAAGGACAGACGCCCTCCGCCTTAGTTAGTTACTTCGTTCGTTCGTTAGTTAGTTCGTCTGAAACCTCGGTCAATTGTAAACCTCGTTGAATTGTATACTTGTTACTAAATAAAATTCTTGTGCCTGTACTTTATACAGTGTTTCTTATTTGAAACAATTAATAACCCCCAACATCGCAAACAAAATTTATAGTAAAAAAATGTTTCTAAAAAAACTTGGATTAAGCAGAAGACGGCCTGAATAATTTACAGGCAAGGTTCGACAATTTTTGTTATCTTTCATTGCTTTCAATTTTGAAATTTATTTTGGAACGTTTTTTTATTGATACTGTTCAATTTTTAACGGTCCAAGATTTTTTTTCTCAATTTGGTTATAGTTGAAAATCATTCGATCTAGTTTGAAATCGATTTACAATTTTAGAATACATTTCCAAAAACATTTGTTTGAACGCCTGATCTTAAACAGTGTTTAAAAAACAGTTTAAAAGTGTAGTTAAAATAGTTTTAAGGTAATTTTTTTCAGAAATTATTGATTTCCATTGGTTAATAATGTTTTGAATCAACATTTAATTCTCTAATTTAGAAGGGAATAAAATTATTCGATTATCAATGCCTAAATTTTTCTTTCTAAAAAATTATAATATTTATTTTCTACTGAACTTGCCATCCATCTTACTACGTTTCACCATTCATCTTATCTGTAAAAACACAAACAAAGAAATCATCGAATTCCAATAAATTAAAAAAAAATTTATTTGATTTCTTTGAAAATTATGAAGATAAATAGATAATGACCAATTAAATTTTTACGAAACAATAAGACAACAATAGGATGAGTAGGAAAGAGGGACACGTATTTCATATTTTGACCATGAGATTTTTGTTTTGATTTTTTACAATCATTTATTCTCAAAATAAAAAATAACTTTTAATTTTCACAGGCATCTCTACAAACAAAATTGTATTATCTTAAAACGATACAAAGTCCTTAAAGGGCTTTAAAATTTTATACTAAAATCTTCAAAAATCTACATTTTTTCAGTTCTTTGAAATCTTTTCAAGTTTTTAATTATTTTCTTAATTCGTTTAATTCTTCTAAATATTATTTTAAAAATTCAAATTTTTCCTAAAACACTCCTACAAAATTGGAAAAGTGCCCTAAAATCTTCCAGATTTAAAAAAAAATTCTTTCAAAATTAATTTTTGAACAAAAAAAAAAACAGTTTTAATTTTCCTAGGAATTTTATCAAAGTTTTTTATTCTTATAAAACCTTTCACAGTTATTCTCAAAAAACTTCTAATTTTTTGGTTCGAAATCTGCAAAAATCTACAATTCATTTTTAATTATTTGAAATCATTTCAAGCTGTAATATTTATTTTGAATGTTTTTAAAACTTCTAAATATCTCTTATACTGACTTGCATTTATTATATAAATTACTAAGTATTTAATTGTTATTTATGCATAAAAATTCAACAGTTTGACTGACAAATTAAGAATTTTTTACATACAAAAATTAAAATTGCAAAGTTCAAGGTTTAAATTT
Source organism: Belonocnema kinseyi (assembly GCF_010883055.1). NCBI lineage: Eukaryota > Metazoa > Arthropoda > Insecta > Hymenoptera > Cynipidae > Belonocnema > Belonocnema kinseyi. The sequence goes on from NC_046663.1 coordinate 83,683,204, forward strand.
AGCTCTCTGAAATTGTTAAGGATTCCAGGCTTTCTATTTCAAACAATTCAGTTTCAAGTTGTTCAGTTTTGAATACTTTATTTATAATTGCTCAGTTTAAATAAACAGTCAAATATTGCTAAATATTAAATATTTTTTCTATTGCTTAATTAAAAAGTATGAAACTGAATGGGTTAAAAATAGAATATTTCAGACTGAAACAATATTTGAATAGAATTCGAAACGTAAAAAAAGCTCTTAATTACGAATCTATTCATTTTAAGCCATTTTAAAACTAAAACTAGTTGATAAAGTTTTAACCTTAAGTTTTCATTTGCTTAACTACTAAGGCTTTCGAAATCAAACAGTTCAATTTCCATCGTCAAGATCTGTAGAGTTTTTTTATTTTGAACGGATTTCGAATCGTCTAGTAAAACCAATCGTTGTTAAATTTTAATACTTTAAGTACAGTTTAATTTAAAAAATCATTATTTAAATTTACAGTTGATCAACTGAAAATGTACGCTTAAAACTGAAGATCTAAAATGGAACATTTAATACGTAAAAGATTTGAGAATCGCGCACTGTGAACATGGAATTCGTGGAATTCATGAAATTCAGGGAATTAATAAAATTCAAGGAATTCCTGCAATTCGATGAATTCAAGGAATTCATGCAATTCAATGAATTCACGCCGTTCAATAAATTCATGGCATTCAAGGAATTCATGCAATTTAAGGACCGTAGTGTCTAGCCTGCCGGTGCCGGCAACTAACAATGTTGCCGGCATCGGCAAGATTGCATGTTGCCGGTTTTTTCCGTTTTTTACATTTTTTTAAATTGTATACTGATTATGTTGATGCGCTGATTATATACCTGGACATGAAAACATATGCAAATATAATTTTTAGTTTTAAAACTTAAAAAAATTACGGTTTTATTTACGAAATTTATCTACACTATCATTCTGTACCGGCAAGAAGCATATTTCAAGCATACGAAAGGGACTTTTACGCATTTTAAAGTAAGCCCATGTAACTGAGGAGTTATTTTGATAGTTTTTGGCGTTTGTCGCGTTTAGCGAAACGTTCTATGTATAAATCACTATTTATCGTCGATTTTCGACTCAAGAATTACTATTGACGTCTCGTTGAAGCGGAAATGCACCCCTGTGTCTAGTAGCAGAAATAATGCAAGGTCGCACCCCTACCCCTCTTCCAACGCCACGTGGGAGTGGAAAGGAACCCTTATGACTGGTCACAGAAATAATGTAAGGTCGCACCCCTACCCCCTTTCCAACGCCACGTGGGGGCAGGAAAGCACCCCTGTGACTGGTCACAGAAATAATGTAAAGTCACACCCTACCCCTTTTCAACGCCACGTGGGAGCGGGAAGGCACCCTTATGACTGGTCACAGAAATATTCAAGGGCCGCACCCCTACCACTT
>NC_046663.1:83684729-83685565 GCF_010883055.1 Belonocnema kinseyi
AAGTATACAATTCAACGAGGTTTACAATTGACCGAGGTTTCAGACGAACTAACTAACGAACGAACGAAGTAACTAACTAAGGCGGAGGGCGCCTGTCCTTATATACCTGCGTTTATTACTCCTTCGAATATTCCAGGCCTACTTCCTCGGTGCATCTAGTATCTCCACATTTCGAAAATCTTCTAGCCTGATCTTCCTTACCTAGTACAGATGCAGTCTCAAACCTTCTATTATAGATGTAGAGTTTTTAGAGTTAATTTTCCACAACATGCGATTTCTAAAATAATTTTTCTACGTACCCATGAATAAATTGCAAAACAATGTATATATTACACAGAAATGAGTTTTTTAATTATAAAAAGAGATGTTTTTTCACCTCTTACACCGGACAGGTGAAAAGAACTTCTTAACTTATTTTTCAATGGCATTATTTTTTGTGGGTGTGTATTTGCCGAACAAGCATAGGTAGGAATTCTTGTTCTTTTAGTCGATTAAAAAAAATTAAATGTAGAAAAATATCCAAGTGGCGTTTGTTTCTTTTTTAACATTTTCGGAAGTCGATTTTCTCAATAACCCCGAATTGTTAAAATTTGTATTTTTTCTTGAGAAATAAAGTACTGTAAACATATTTCTGAAGTTTCTTTCCTGGTATACTCCTGCTTCACATTGCATTTTTTGTAAAGAAACCCCATATAACTGATAGGACGCCATCCCATCATCCCATAACCATCTTTATTTTATTTATCAATTTTTCAAAAATTAAAAATAAAACTTTCAGGCAACCACATATATTTTTTTTTACATTCTCATCAAAGAAGGTATTAGATTTGTGTAAA
>NC_046663.1:83685575-83693700 GCF_010883055.1 Belonocnema kinseyi
CCCCCCCCCCCAGTTTTGATCAAATGTCCAAGTTTTGAGAACCCCTAAATCCGAAAAATAGTTTTTTACGAATGTGTCTCTCTGTCAGTCTGTCTGCCTGTCCGTGAATAGTTTTTTTGTTAGCAGGATAACTTTTTATTCATAGTATTCGAAAAGACAAACAATTTATCCCAATGACTTTTTTTGATAAAATCAAAATTTACCAGTTATAGCATTGACAAAATTCCAGGAAACACAGTAAAATAAGTATCTTAAGCCAAATAACGCACGATATGAAAAAGAAGTCAAGAGAAGAAAAATGTTTTTTTTTTTAATGCCCTACAAGATTATTCTAATAACTATTTGAATTTTCTTGAAAAATCGAACATTCAAATTTTGGCAGAAGAAAAAAATTATGGAAAATCAAAAATGAAAGCTAATAAGATTTCTAACACATTTAACCAGCCTGATTGTTGAATTAGATTTTCAATTTTTTTTATAAATAAACAAATATGACGAAAAAATGGCCTTTTTCTATTTGACGGTCCCGGTGCTCGTCAACAACAGAAAAATATTTAAAATCGCTTAAAGTGACTAAAATAGCATTAGTTAAAGATATTCCAATATTAGATAATATACAAAAAAAATTTTATTACAAAATTATTTGTTAAACAATTTTTTTTATGATTTTCCATAAATACACGTTTTTTCAAGTAATGTTGCAAGAAATTTGAATCAAAACAATATTATATAAAAAATTTTCTCTTCTGATTGTAATTGTTTATATTATAAACAAATTTAATGTACAAATGCAGTAATCAGGCATTTTTCGACAGAAATATTCTTTTCTTTCTACGTAAATTTTTTCAATTACGAAATTTATGACAATTTTAGCAAAATTCATAAATTGTTGATTAATCTTATGATATTTTAAACAAATTTAATAAGCATATGCATTATTCGGGCGTTTGTCGACAGAAAAATTCGATTTTTTCAATCCTAGTCTTTTCAATTGGAAACTTTATGAAAATTTCAGCAAAATTCATAATTTTTTTGTCAATTTTATGATTTTGTTAAAACAGATTTAATAAACAAATGCATTATTGGGGCATCTGTCGACGGACAAATATTCTGTTTTGTTTCGACATCAGACTTTTAATTTAGATCTTCATAATAAATTGAGCACCATTCATGATGATTTGATAAATTTTATAATTTTTAAAAACAAATTTAACAAACAAATGCATTCTTCGGGCATCTGTGGACGAAAAAAAACGAATTTTACCCGTCCATAGATGTCCGAATAATGCATTTGTTTGTTAAATTTGTTTTAAAAAATTATAATATTAATCAACAGATTATGAATTTTGTTAAAATTATCACAAATTTTCTAATTAAAAAAATTTTACATAAAAAACAACGAATATTTCTGTCGAAAATTCCTGATTACTGCATTCGTACATTAACTTTGTTTATAATATAAACAATTATAATCAGAAGAGAAATTTCATTATATACTATTATTTTCATTCAGATCTCCAGCAATATTACTTGAAAAAACGTATATTTATGGAAAATCATAGAAAAAATGTGTTAAAAAAATAATTTGTTTAGATTTTTTTTGTTAATTCTCTAATATTGGAATATCCTTAACTAATGTAACTCTATGCAACTAAAGCGATTTCAATAATTTGTTTCTTCTTGTCAAACAGTGGGAACGTCAAATAAAAGAATTGGACATTTTTTCGTCATATTTGTTTATTTACAAAAAAATAGGGTTAGATTTCAGAATAGGGGCGTCACCTCTATTTTGGCAGGAAAGACCATTTTTTGGCAACAAACTATTAGAATATTTAATTGAAGATTAATAAATTGGTTTAATGAGGCAAAATTTAAAATTATTATTACATTTGTTACTATGATGTCTCAAATATGGGTCTGTTACGATATATCGTAATGATCATATTTAATGAGAAGTTGGAAATGGGTGGTGATTCGACCAACATTATTCTTCTTACTGGTCATAGGGGTGCCTTCCCGCCCCCAAGAAATGTTGGAAAAGGGTAGGGTTTTGATCAAATTATTTTTCTGACCTGACAAAGGAGTGCTTCTGGCCGTTTGTATGTTTAAAAGTATCTAAATGGTGAGTTAAATATGGCCATTCTGATATCGTGACATACCCATATTTAAGTTATCGTAGTAACAAAAGTAACAATTTTAAACTGTAATTTTAAGATGTCTGGTTAAATCGCTTGATTTATAGTTCAGTTAAAGATTATAATAGTTCTTTGCAGTAAAATGCCATTTTTCCAGTCAAAAAATAGGTGACGCCCCTATTTCTGCAATTGCACCAAAAATTGAAAACCTAATTCAAAAATCAGGGGAATGTATTTGTGATTTTCAATACAGTAGTTATGCAGATATAAATTATTTTTTCCTTTGAAATTAATTTTTCTCTATATAACTGAGGTGACGGATGCAACAACTCGACAAGCGCTCGAAACCGCGTGGTCGAAAGTGGTCGAAACGTAAAACAAAATATACATTCGTATTCAGCTTAACGCGGCCGACACCATTTTTCTAATGAGACTTTTTTATTCGATAATTATTACTTAAGATAAACAATAAAAACTTAGACCATTTTCCGATCAAAAATCGATGTTTTGTAAAACACAACTCGCAGTCATTCGGCCATTGTGGAAATGCAGTGCTCTGCTTATCGGCCTTTGTTCCTAAGCAACTAGCCAGCAGCGCAAAGAGCAACAAAATGCTCCTTTTTTGGGCAATACTTCTACGTGATTTCGAGTACTTTTCGAGTTGTTGCATCTGTCACCTTAATTCTTGCACAACTTCCGGGCGTACTAACGTCAGAATGCAACTGCAACAGGAACCTGTTTTTTAAAATATAGTTCTAGACATTAGGATTTATACAGAGCTGTGAAATGATTATTACGTTGATAAAAAAGTGTTGGGTGGCGTTATTAATAGTCCACGTGCTCAAAAGATATCTTCTTCGAGGAAATTTTGTTTATGACTAAAATTTATGAAACCGTCTACTAATTTTTAGAAGTAAGCCTGGTAATCTACACGGAGAAAAATTTCAAGAGATTAATTCACGGAGCTGCTCCTTGATTTTATTACATCTTTCGTGCAAGAACTAAGATCTAAGAACCCTTGATCCTGAAGCAACGGTGTTATAGCATTAAAAACAAGGGTTGCGAGATCTTAGTTCCTGGACGAACTTGTGTCTAAAATTGATTATTAAGACACCCTGCTGGGTTTTTAAATCTATCGTCGTTCTAGAAAATATACCTAGCAGTGTGGGTGTTCAAAATACACCTTACTTGAAAAAAAATCTAAGTAAGCTTGGTAGTCCAGGTGTTCTGTGTAAAACTTTCTCGAAGAAGATGGATTTTGAACACCTTGACTGCCAGGTTTACTTCTTAGAATGTCTAAATCATCGAAAACCCATCAGGGTGTCTTCTATTTCGGTTTTTAATACAACTTCCTCGAGGAAGATGTAATTTTAACATCCAGAGTACTAGGAGTACATCTAAGGATGGTTAATTCTGAACATAGTTTCCTTGAAAAAGTTAAATTTTTAAAAACCTAGAGTACTAGGAATACATATTAGAATCACTCGACCTTCGAAAACCCATCAGCTTATCTTAAGGTTCAGTTATAAAGAGAATTTCCGTGAGCAAAGTTTATTTGGAACACCTAGATTAATACGTTTACTTCTTAGAATGACTGGACTTTCGAAAACCTAGCATGGTGTCTTAAATTTCAGTTATGAACACAACTTCGCCGAAGAAGATTTATTTTGAACACCAGGAGTAAGAAGTATTTTGATCAACTAGAATACCAGGTTTATTTTTTGCAGTGATAAGAGCTTGAAAAGATGGTCAAAAAGTCTTAAATTTCTATTATGAAAACAACTTTTTCATAAAGATGTCTTCTGAATACCTGGATTGTCAATGTTACTTCTTAGCAGGGATTCAAACGAAATTAAGGGGCATTTTTGGATATTTGCTAATTATTTCGATAAATCTGAAAGAATTTGGCTAAAAACTAAGCTAAGTCTGATAAAATATAAAAACATAATGAGTCTACGAAGGCACAATGTCAATTATGTATTAATCATATTTTATATAAAAAAAGTACGAAAAGAAACTTAACGAAACTTTCGTTACGTTCTTTTTTGTTTCTTGCCACATAAAACTTTGACAAAATACAAACTTGACAATGTGCTTCCAAAATGCCCCTTAATTTCGTTCGAATCCCTGCTTCTTAGAATGATGAGAATCTACAGGGTGGACACGCTTGAGCTTACATGCATGGCGAACTTGAATGCTACCCGAATCGTATGCCAAGAGGGGAGAAGACACTGTACAGTGGCATTTTCATATTTCGCGACTTTAAACTTGCATTCGGATCGGCCATTCGGTCTAGACCGTGCATCTTCGGATCAAGTTTATTATATTTTCATGGTTGTGTTCGAAACTTCAAATGGATACAAGTGTCAAAAAATATAGATTATGTTATGTAGTAATTACAAATAATAAAAGTGTTTCAATAATAATGAAGTGAGACTTGTGGACTGAGAAGTAAACGCCAATTTTTCTCTGTTCCAAATACATTATAGAATGGCTGCTCAGTGACAAATACTATAAAATGGTAATAATATTCTGAGCTTCCAGTAAGCGAAGAGTGAATGTTGTTTAACGCTTATTTGCGACAACAAAATGTATGTTATGAATAGTCAGGATATGTTTTAAATAAAGTGAATAAAATATTTCATGCGAAAACTTTAAATTGACATTACCTACATTTACTTACAGCGATTTGGGTAAAAAGGTGAATACGAACATAATCTCGAAATAATGACAGATCGGCCCGGCGTGTTTATTATAGTTTTGATTGATTATTCTGCCGTACAAACTAAAAAGATACATAAGTGACATTGCCGCTATGTTGAATTTTTCATTGCCACGCTTAAGAGAATCACTCTAAGCAGCAATGTCACTTATGTATCTTTTCAGTTTGCTCGGCACTACTCTTTACCAAAGAAATGTTTTGTGGTTTTGCATGTTTATTACTGACAATGTCGGCAGTGATAATTTGAACAATAATTACTTTCTAATAATTTACCAATCATTACTTATTAATAATTGTGATAAGTAACACATTAATTCTGAAAATAATAATTGATTTCCATTGTTTTTTTCACAGATCGATCCTCGACGAAATACAGATCAGGAAATGCATACGTTATTGGTGCATTTCGGCTGGTTCATTTCAATAAACATTATTGGAAAATCGTTTTCTCTGGACCTTATCCCAAGACTGGGAATTGATCAGCCTAAAATTAATTCTGAGTAATTTTGATAGTATAGGTGTATCAAAAAGATAACTCGGTGCAATTTAACTTGCCTGAATTTCAATTAATAAATTCCTTAGGGCTTTTTATATTTTAGAAAATGTTTTTTCTAGACCTCATTTCAAAATTTGTTTTGATCAACCACTAAAATAAATGAGAGACTCGCTGAGGATAGGAGTGCATCATAAATAAATCTAGAAAAGATATTTTAGGCCAGAATTGTTATTCCAATATTTTTAGAAATTATTCTATTTTCGAAATTGCTATCTCTGGATCTGATTTCCAGCCTGGCATTTGATCTGGCTTTAAAATTATTTCTAATTCAGTTTGATGGTATAGGTGTATCAAAAAGATATCTCAAAGCAATTTAACTTGCCTGAATTTTAATTCATAAAGTCTTTTGGGATTTTTTTATTTTAGAAAGGTCTAAATATTAAATTCATACATTATTGGCATCTTATCAGAAAATAAACATCTTTTAGTGTAATTCAAATCTATTCGAAATGTTATTTTAGTGCATTTGATTAATTTCTTGTTTAAGCTTAAATTATGCCGTTAGAAATGAAGACAATAATTCCGTAAATTTTATTTCAGATGCCATCTTATCAATTGGATATTGTCCTATATTTATTATACAAATAAAAAAATCGATTAGACGGTTTAAATTCCTTTTGCAAAAACTGAAAAGACCTTCAAAATAATATCGACAAAATCATAATTACAAGATAAAATTCAAAAATCAAAATTTATAATGAAGCGAAATTTCGCAAGAATATGAAAGTTGCTCGAGGGCATTTCAATCATCGGAGTTTACAATTAATTTTTTTCGGTCCAAAGTCCCCCCGTGTGGAAATAGCGCGGCTTAGCCCTGGTGCAACAAGTTTTCTGGTCGTGGGCTGACCGGGCTATATTCATTTTTCAAGAGCCTAGCCATGCGCTGGTCGGAAACTGGCTAGGCAAAACTTATGTCAACACCCCAGTCGGGGGCTGACTGGGCTTTGATCGGACAAATCTTATGATCGAATGCTCAGACGATAGCTGGCTGGGAGCTGATTGAAAATAATATAATTGTTAAACTTTGTTTATAACTTAATTACTTTTTCTGATTTCATTAAAAAATGGATGCGCATACCCGCATGGATGTTCCACGCGTGAAAATTTATTTCTTGAATATCTTTTTGACAAAGAATGCATTTTGTGATAAAAATTCGATGACACTTTTGAAATTCGAACCTTTTTTCAGAAAAAAATTCTAAGTTCCATCATTATGAAGAATTGCAAATGTTCATCAAAAATGTACATTTTATATCAATCTTAAACATTGTAAAATAGTATAAAACACCTAAAAACCAAACCTTATGCGAAAGTTGAAAAAATTTTATTATTTAGAAATTTTCAACATTTACAATTAAATTTCTGAGTTCCGCCGTTGAAAATTTTAAATGTTCATAAAAAATTACTCTTTCTGTCATTGTGAAAAGTTGTAAAATAGTCTAAAACGCGAAAAAAAATTGTAATCGATTAAAATTATTTATTTAAAAATTATTTTATGGATATTCCTGTTAAAAGTTTGTGTGTTTTATATTGGCATAACGCCGCATAAAAATAAATAATAAGAAAAAGAGAACTTAAAATTTGGCACTTTAACTTTTCTGAACTGTAGCTTATGAGGATGGCTTTTTGAACGAGTTTCAACTTGTCAGCTTAGCGCAGTGATTAGCACTCCCGGCTGTATAGATATGTAGGTTCGATACCCCGTAGCGTTAGAAATTTTATTTGTAATAGAATGTTTAAAAATATAAAATATGTATTTACTCTAAACAGGACTATTATTATTTAGAGTCAAAATACTCGCAATGATTTAATATTTATTTTTTTAATCTTTTTTGTCTCTCAACGACTACGTGAAAATAGTTAATGTTGTCTGTGTGCTGGGCGTGTGGAATTTCATATATAGAATGGCCAGCCCCCGACTTAAATTTCTACCCGGGCCGCTGAAGAGTTCACTGAGAGAACTCATTTAGTCATTCGTACTATATTCGTTTAGTAGACGATCGTTTCGTATATTATACTATGCATTTGGTGTCAAATACTAAACGCCGTTTGGTTACGTTTAGTAAATACCACCACATAAAACAGTACAACCTCTGTCTATCTGGTTAGTTGGAGCTACTAAACGGAAAAATCATGTAGTACCATCTACTACCGCTTGGGTCGAATACTAATCGACTCCGTCTTTCTTTTCATTGATCTGTGATCTGTGCATCATGCCACAGACTGCGAGAACTCGGGCTGCAAAAACTTTTTGTCTGTGTCCGTATTGTGTTTTTAAAAAGTGAGTTTTCTCGAAAATGATCTTTGCAACTATGGAAGACTTTATGAAAAGTTGGAAATTCGAAGAGAACATCGAATTGTTCCAGGGTGAGTACCATTTGATTACTTACATATTCAGTATTGCATGCTTTGGAGCAATTGCAGAATAGGGGCGTCACCTCTGTTTTGTCTGAAATTTTTGTTGTTTCTATAACAAACTATTAGAATATTTAATTAAACGATAAATGAAGCGATCTGACGAGGCAAAAGTTTAAAATTATTGTTACTTTTGTTACTAAGACGTCTCAAATATGGGTTTGTCATGATATCCGACTTCATGATTCATGTGGGAGCAGGAAAGCATCCCTGAGACTAGTCACAGAAATAATGTTGGTCAAATCCCTGCCTTTAACCTTTTGCCTCGCTAATCACTTCATTCAGGATCGGGGGGGG
>NC_046663.1:83693837-83696031 GCF_010883055.1 Belonocnema kinseyi
CATATTGTTGGCTATGGCCCTGGCTTCATTTATCGTTCAATTAAAGATCCTAATAGTTTGTTACCAAAAAAGAGTTTTTCAGCCAAAACAGAGGCGACGCCCCTCTTCTGTAATGTAACCCATTCTTTTATAGGTTAGGAAAACGGTCAATGCATTTCTCAGTGGAACTGCGGTAATTTGTTGAAATTTTTTTGTCCCTAACTGGACTTCCCGTACATTCTTGAAATATCTACCCAGAACATATTTCCATGGATCCAAAAAATGCGAGAGTATGATTGTTGTTTGCTTTGAAGAGAGTTTGTAGGCGTATGCAGTTACTAGCAGCGGAGAATTCACATGTCATTTGTATGAAGACTTGTTAACTCCGTTCTTAGTAATACATCAATGCTCAAATGATGGAACTGAATGCATCACACTGAGACATGCCGTGTAATATAGTATAAATGTTAAATATTAGATTAATGAATAATAATTAATGTGCTAGTAAAATTCATTGATCGTATGGTAGGAGCTACTAAACAGCACGCTGGATTAATAAGACCTACGAAACAGAATTAGTATAAATGACAAAGCGTACAGTGGAACCTACTAAACAGGATAAGTGCGTACTACAAATCGTTCAGTAGAGGTTACTAAACAGGGATAGTCTAAGTACCACCACAGTTTCTGTGGTTGAAGGGAGGGGATACCCCTACTTGGCGCGTCCCCAGGTGGAGGATAGAGGAATGCCCGCTGGAAACAAAAGGTAGGGCCGAAATAAAATAGGCTCCGCAGACCAAACACATGAAGATCCCCAAGCTAAGGCGTTAACCATCGTGCTCTAGGGCTAAGTGACACCAGAGAATGGTGTCGCAAACAGTGTCTCTAGGATACCAGGTCGCCTCCTAGAGTATATAGACCTTACCCCTGCATGCGGGGCTCTGCGGGGGTGAACATCTACTTCCCTAACTACTTGTGGGAATAGAATGGCGTCTGAAAAAATAAATTTGAATAGGACTTGGCAGCAATCTCCGCCAGTCTGAAGGAGGTACAAAACCAACTGGGAAAGATGTTTTCAGTCGTTCTCGACATGAAAGTATTCTATCAGACATAGCGAAATATGAATCTTGGAATCAGGGATGGAATAGAAAAGCTGGAGAATATACAGAAAAAGATTCACGGGGCTGCGACGAACGCTCAGTTTGACCTCCGTTATTTACCGTATGGTATCGGACGCCTTGCTATCAAAAGAACAAGAGAAGCTACCCGTAATGCAATGGAAAAGGCAAGGGCAAACACAAGCCAAAGTGGGACCCAGACTGAAGATATTGAGGAAACTCCAACTCCTCAACATGAGAAGCGAGAGAGGGAGCCCTCCCTGAGTCCCCTTGAGGCAAGTTGTGCAGAAGAAGGAGCAGAAACGTTCTCGACCAGAGGCGGTCCTCATTAGGCCGCCTGAGGGCATGAGCTATGCTGAGGCCCTTAAGGACCTAAAAAAGAAGGTAAACCCTGACAACCTTGGTGTAAAAATCAGAGGAGTCAGGGAAACGAAGAAAGGTGAAATCCTTATAGAGGTGGGCCCTGTAGCAGACGGCAGGATGAAACTGTCTTCTGCTATCAGGGAGGCAGTAGGGATAGGAAACTCCGTGTGCAAGTTCGTCCCACGTACAGAGGTCGAAATCTTGGATCTCGACACAACGTGTGATGTGGAGGAGTTGACGGAGGCCATCCGAAATTACTTCGGTGATTCACCCCCGAACTATATAAAGGTGAATTTGACGAAGAGGGCCTTTAGGGGAAACCTAAAGGCATATGTCGAAAGGAACGAGGAGCTAGCTGCGAGGCTTATCCGCTCAGGACATCTGAAAGTGGGATGGATGTCCTGTAGGGTAAGGAAAAGGACGGAGGTCACACGATGCTACCGATAGGACTGCTACACTGTACGATAAAGCGTACAGTGTGATCTACTAAACAGGACTAGTGCGAACTACGAATCGTTCCGTAGAAGCTCCTTAACGCTAGCTAGTGGGGCTGACTAAACGGACGTTTAGTCGATTCCACTAGATATCTAGTCCGTCCAAGTTTTACTAAGCCGTACAGTAGCTATGACTAATGACTTACAAGGAAACTATCCCAGGTGTCCCTCACCGATTTTGATGAAACTGCAATATGTTGTAATACATCGAAAAATAAGAGACACGTATTTTTTTTTATC
>NC_046663.1:83696131-83705282 GCF_010883055.1 Belonocnema kinseyi
CAATCCGTTCTCAAGATATTTGAAAAAAACCAATTTCGAGGGTGGATTTCAGGGGTGGATTTCATCCCTTAAAAGTGTTTAATGGCCGATAAAAAAAAATACTTGTCTCTTATTTTTCGATGTACTACAACATATTGCAGTTTCATCAAAATCGGTGAGGGACACCTGGGATAGTTTCCTTGTTAGTAGTGTAGCCTAAACACTTCTGTCAGGGTTTAAATTAATATCAATATTTGAGTTCTTTATACAATTATTATCTGCGTTGAGTATAAAAAAATAAGTTAGTAGAGGGTCTGAAACTTTTGATCAGGCAAATTATTTTTAATGTTTAATACGATAATAGAATTTCTTAACATTTTGCGTATTTATAACAAACAAAGTGAATGCAAGACCCCAAAACTTGCGAAGAAAACAGCTTTTGAGAGGCAGCGTGTTTACTGTGTACACAGAAAAAAAGTCTTCTATGATGGTCTTGTTTTTATTTTTTCCTTAAATTAAGCTGATGTCTAAAATTTAACAATAATTATGTCTTAGAAAGAGCCATTAAGGATCTTCAGTTCGAAACAAAACACAATTATGGCCAACCCTTAGTATTTTGTACTCGAAACAAGCCCCACTTGGTCTTCGACATGATGCAGCAAGATTAGGCTCTAAATAAGAAGGCAATGAGGCTCGCTTTAGCCCTTATGGTCTAGCTTTTAGATCTCTGAACCGATATTGCTAATTTCAAAGAATTGTGACGTCACAGCAGCTGAGCGAGCCGAGCGAGACGCGTCGTATAGTCGTCGCACTTATCTGTTTCTTAATTGTTTGAGAAGAGACTGTGTTCACCGAGTGAATAACTAACTGGATCACCAAAGAACCTACAGACGTGCATCTTTACATATGTATTTGGGCGGAGATACTGTCAAAGAAGGAGTTGTCTCGACAAAAGTGTCCAAAATTGGAGCAGGCACTCAATTTTTATGACGCGTAATTTGATTTGTCATACAGGCTTTATCAGGTTATATTTAGCACTTTTAAATTGATAAAGTGACTTAATGTAAGCCCACAGATTGGCTACATACTACTATTAAGATTATGCAGCGGCTTGATGTTAGCCTACCGTCTAGCTAACAACTAGTTTCTTAACCATGCAGTGGCTTGATGTTAGCCCATATTATCGCTACCGACTACTTTCAAGACTACATCGGGTCTAACTCGTAGTTCTATAAGTAGTTCATTTTAAAGATTTCAAGCTATGCTAGTTTTTAGCGGAGCTGGTCTCCTTTATGTTATACCTTGAAAGAAGCCCACTTTGGTTTCGAATCAAGACTTTTTTTTCTGTGTATATGTCAAGAGCCGTGCGCTACATGAAACTCGATTATTTTTGTGAATTCACTGTCTTCCATCAGAAATTCTTTTGCAGTCGATGCATAAAAGGACGAAGCAAAGAGTCTTTTCAATCAATCCTTTTATGCCTTAATTCTGTACTGGGATATCCTAGAAGCTTAGGTATCTTGAGTCTGTTTGTACCATTTTTTCCTGAATAGAAAATTAGATTTTTGAGAGCGCTTTTTGTCACTCCGAAAGAATTGTCAAAATAGTGCTTATGACCTTTCGGAACGCCTTCCACCAAATCAAACTTCTTTATTTTTAGAAAAAATTATTTGCAACTTTTAGAGTAAAAACTCTATAATCAATATGATGGCGTTCCACTGCAAAGAATGAAAGAAGCTAAAAAATCAAATTCTTCTCAATTTTTTCGGCGGAATTATAAGAATAGGCCGACTAGTAGAATGGCCTCCGCGCTCTTTTGATTTAACCCTCTTGGATTATAATGTATGAAGGTCCTGTAAATAAGGTGAAGCTTATACCTTCGATTATTTCGCGAGAGTGGAGAAATTAAAAGAAAAAGTTCGTGGTCTCCAGCCGATGAATAATAGATTGAAATTTGTAAAAAGTCATCAGTACTGCATTCATCACGAGGGAGGACAATTTGAACATAATCTGTAATTTATTGACAAATAGTATAGCCCATAAACACAGACTTATGCATAGCGCCCACTTATTTTATTTTTCATACATAATTCATAGCACAGAATTATAAAGATACGCATTTTACTTTAAAATGGTGACAGGAATCAATTGAGACAAAACATACTAAAAAAATGTATTTTCTGTGAAAGCAGAGAAGGTTGCCAACAATTTGTGGGGTCAGGGGTGCCAAGAATTGCTGTCTGAAAATGATACTGGCTGATTGGAATTAATTCTCAGATACAAATAAAATCACTTCGGTCAGTCGGTTTAAATTACTGTTGCAAAAACGGGAAAAATCTCTGAAATGAAATTGACAGAAATCATTATTGCAAGATAAGATTAAAAAATCAAACATTTTTATGATTCTGCACGTAAGTAGAATATAAAATAATACTAAACAATCACAAGTTCAGAAATCTTCAGTTCAGTTGTCAACTATATTTAAAAATAGGTTTCTTGTTTTGAAATAATTGAAACATAAGCTATTATCATTATAGGTATTTCATACTGCTTCGTAATTATTCACTTACCAAATGAAGGCTCATATTCATTTTTATGAAATAATATTGTATCCAGTAATTTTTTATGAAATTAATTTTAATCTAAGCATATTGACTTCACTGTTACAACTCTTTATTATTATGGTCCAGTCGTCACTAACAATTCTGTACCCGTGAAAAGGTCCCCACGGGATGCCTTTTTTTCTAGAAATTCTGCTCCCTTTTTGCTTCTACAATTTTATTTTTAATTTACCCCCCCCCCCCCTCCCCAAGATACAAATTTGTAATAAAACATCTAAAAGAAAACTTGTAGGATATTTTGCTTTATCCATAAAAAATAATATGTAAAAAATCCTATTATTCGCATAACAACGCAGTTTTTATTGGCAGTTTTTATTTATTTTGAGATGGTTCAGAAAATATAAATATACAAATGTCCGTCAAAAATCGAGCACACATCGCAAATATCACGATGAGAATGTGTACCTAAAATCCAACAGAACTTTGAGAAACTTAATATTTAACTATACTTAATTAAGTAGAAAATTCAGAATATGAAGACGCATATAAATACTGAGATCTAAAACAGGCATTTTTGATAAATTTTCATTCAAGAATTCCAAATGCAAAGAATAAATATCCGAGCGCGAAGCGCTAGATTTAACAGAAGCGCGCCGTCGGTCCGCTCAAACTTGCGAGTAAGAAGTATTTTTTGTCCTTTTGTAGGTGTGTAAACTTTTATGTGAACATTTTCCTTTCATTGTTCCCGAAAAAAATACGAAAATTCAATTAGAAAAATGTTTTAATTTTATGTAGTGTTTGGTTAAGAACAAATAACAAAATAATTGCAGTAGTTATTTAACTTATTTTTTATTTTTTACATACCTAATTAGCTGTTTTATTTTACAAAGAAGGCTTATCATTATACGTGTAAGTAATTGTAGGAGCAGGTTGCTCTTTTGTAGAGGCTATGTTCTTCTGTACAAGGGCTACACCTGCAGGACAATGTATGGCTGGTAGATTCATAGGAACTGCGTAGAGCGTTAGGGTGGCAATTCTCGAATTCCAATTTTTGTTGTCCCTTGTTTAAAATTCTTCAAATTATAAGAATAAATCATAGCTTTTATGGTTCAATAATTTAAAAGGCATGTTGCCATATAATACTTGCCGTATGAGCCAAATTGCCCAGGTTTTTAACCACACTATATATTCTGACTGCGACCACACTATTTACACTATTTGATATTTGTATTCGTTCTTTACTTTTTGTTGAAATACATAATTGAACTTTCTCACTAATTGTACATAACAATATTTTCGCTATCTCAACGTATCACGTACAACATAACTAAAAAACAAAACTAAATTTTTTGTGAATTTATTTTCGGGATATCCCAAAATAACGTTAGATCATGTAGGGTGAAGGGTCCTACTGTTGTTTATAAATTGACAAAGTACTTCAAATTTTAACCAAGAAGTTACATAGTAAACGTAAAAATATGAATTACCAACAAAAAATGTAATAGTTGATGTTTTAACCAAGAAAATATTTTCATTTTAAATCAAAAATAGGCAAATTGAACCAAAAAGGACGAATTAAAAAATGGAATTCTCAACTAAAACAAATTAACTTTCAAACCAACAGTTGAATTTTCAACGAAAAAGTTGAATTTTTAACAACAGCAGAAATCCATTTTCATTTCAGAAGGCACATTTAAAAAAAAATTAATTTTCAACAAAATATATAACTTTTTAACTAGATAGTTGAACCTTTAACCAAGAAGATTAATTTTCTACCAAAGAAGATAATTTTTCAACAAATTACATAAGTTTTTAACTAAGTGGTTAAAAAAATGCATATGTTAGTCCATATTTTATTTTAATAATTTCTAGTTCATATGGAGTAGTTGATTTTTAATTGAGGAGGATTAATTTTCAATAAAACAATATATTCTACAACACAGTTTAATTGTGTACCAAATAGTTGAATTTTCTACCATATTCTTGAGTTTTAAAGCTAAAAAGACGAATTTTTGACAAAGCAGTTAAATCTTTAACCCAAGAATGTAAATTTTTTACGAAATACTCATAAAAAATATTTTAAAACAAATTAATTTATAAGAAAGTAATTCAACTTTCAACCAAAAAGTAGAATTAATGAAAATAAATTAATATGAAGATTTCGATATAACCAGCAAAAACAAATTTTCAAAAAATACCTGAATCTTTAATTAAATCGAATTTTTTTACTAAAAAAAAAGAATTTTTTACAAAATACATAAATTTTCAACCAAATAGTTTATTTTTCTGCCAAACTGTTGATTTTTAGAGCTAAAAATGAATATTTTCTACCCAACAGTTAAATGTTTAACAAAAAAATAAAACTTTGTTAGGAAAGAAAAAGATTCTAATTCAATTATTTGATTTCCAAGCCAAAGTGACTGTCAACAAATTAATTCAATTTTCAATTGAAACTTAATATTTTCAATGAAAATTATTTAAATTTTCTTTTTAGGTTCTATAAAATCAATTCGCATTAAGTGGAAAGCTAAGGTTATATAGGATAAGATAGGTGAAGATACTGTGAAGCCTGCGATAAATAAATAGGAATTTCGATCATTTAGAGACTAGAGAATAAAATTTCAAGTTAAAATTGAAGTTAATTTTTAATAATTTCACTATAAAAGGGTTTTCGAAGTTTACGATATTAAAAATTATGGACGATTCTTATTCGCTGGAGTCTTTTTAATGTTCTTTGCCTTTCCCATGCTCAAGCAATGGAAAACTTCAATCTATTTGGTACATGTTCAGAGATAAGTTTTTTGGAATTCGAACTAAACTAGGTAGGTTTAATTTTTTACGCCAATGATGATTTTTTTTGGCTGTTAAAAAAATACAAATTGTTTATAATACATGAAATCGAATAATAAAAAAAAATTTTTATCTTTACCTTATCACATATCAGATATTGAAGGTTTCTCCGGCGGCTTTATATGCATGTTACTTTCCACCCGAATGCGATATGGTTCGGCGGCAAAAGTTTCACAAAATAAAAAAACACACAACAAATTTAATTTTTATTATTTAATGTACGCCTTACCAGAAACATGCTTTTGAGGGATCGGACTTTTTTTGAGGTTTCGGTTTGAAATGCTGTCATTAGCATTCAAAACATTTCAACCTTTTAAATTTTCGTTCCAGCAGTTTTTGAAATTTTAGGTGCTAATTTGAGATAGATTTAGGTTCATAAAGCTAACATCTCTAAAAAAAAATTCCAAATTTCTTTGAAGCAGAATTTTGGGCTTATTTCGGCTATTATTGGGCTGTCTTGCCGATTTTTGGGCTCCACTACTTTTTATGAAAATTCAAATTTCGGGTTGAGGTGCCCGAAAATCGGTGTTGGTATTTTTAAAGTTCCAAAAAATCAGAGATTCTAGTAACACTATAAAAATCATAATAAGATTATTATATTTGGACGAAGTCGTGTTTGCCTGTTAACAAGGGACTGCTTTTTAACTTAAGGGTTAGAGCCCAAAAATCGAATAGGAATTCTTAAAAATATTGTTTTTTGACAAATTCAAATGTACTTGGTAGAGAGAGGTTGATTTTAGACGTTAAGGGTTGGAGGCCAAAAATTGGAGAGAGTATTTTCAAGGAAACCAAAAATCAGAGACTATATTGACACTGAAAAATTTTTACAAAGATTATTTTTTTTTCAATTTTATATCTACGTGGTAGAGAGGGGTAGATTTCAGTCGTTGTTCAATCCTCAACGACTAAAATCCCTACAATACATCCAGGAGGCTCGGGTTCGATTCCCGGTATCGTAATCATTCGATTCGGTTTTGATTCCTCTAGAATCAAACCGAAGGGCCTATGTCGAAACCACCGAACGCGTCCTCGGGTTGCAGATAGAGGGTCCCTGTACCAAGGGCCAATTCCCGAAGGAATTGACCCCCAAGTGGAGGTGTGAAAACTGTGCCGAAAGCGGAATGACAGGGCTTCCGAGAATATATCGGCCACCAATGCCGACCACTCTACAGCTGGGGGAGCCAATGAAGATAAAGTCAATGCGATGGATCGGCGGAATCTCGGAACCTTTAGGTGGATGAAACGACTAAATCACGACTTGCTAGAGTGCTACGATATGAGTGTAGCCCCTGAACGGGGTTACATGGCACGACTGTATGCTCTGTGATGCAAGAAACAATCAGAGCTATCGCACTTTTCGCATCAACGTCTGCAAAACTATGCCAAACTACTCCAAAAAGCGGATATGTAAGCGGAACGCCTACTCTGCAACAGCCAGAACAAGCCGGCAACAAAGAAAAAGAGGCGACACTAAGACCAACCGCGGGCAGGAATCCGATAGAGAAATAGCGATGCTTTATGACCCGGAAAAACATCAACACCCAGGTTTCTCTCAAGCCCAAAGATCTGGCTGAAATGGATGACGAGCTTCGTGGACCTTTTTCGAAGAATCCGAGCACTGGACTATCAATGGTTGTGTGTATAATGTAGCGAGAGCTTTGGCCGATGTGAACGATAAAGCAAAACCAGCGGTTTGTAATAAGATCAAAAAACGAATGCATCAACTGGCCATAAAGATAGGCTGGGCAAAACAGTAAGCGTCCCGCATTCAGTGTGTAACTGACTACATTACATCTGACAGGAATTTTACCTCCAAGGTTTCGAAAGTTCGCGCGCCAACTCCGGATCCATTATCACATACTTAACAAGTCAAAGCTGCTGACGATTAGGAAGCATATTGTTAAGAGAATACGGAGACTATCTGACGCGAAAGAAAGTTTAGAGCGGAGAGAGAGGTGGGCCAGAGAAGATCAACAGTTTCTCTCCGATCCATCTCGACTCTTACAAGACCTTCCAGTTACTGTCGACCACCCGCCCAAACCAGATGAGGTCCGAATATTTTGGAGAGAATTCTACGAAGTGCAGCATAGACTGGATGAAGTCTCAGAGAACATAAACAGCTTCAAGGAGCTGTGTGATGTCTTTATAACACCTGAGGAAGAATTCCCACCCATCACTACTGTGGAGTTGAAAAAAGTATTGATAGCTATGAAAAACTATTCCGCGCCGGGAGCAGATGGTATCAAGACTTTCTGATGGAAGAACTTTCCTTCAACCCATCAGCAATTGGCCCATATTTTCACCTCATATTTAAAGTCAAAAGAGCCAATTACGGAGTGGTTGGTGGAAGGGCGCACAGTACTCCTGCTGAAAGTGGGCAACTTAGCTGACCCGAAGAATTACAGGCCAATCACTTGTCTGAACACACTGTATAAGATATTCACAGCTATTCTAAATTATAGGATTGTTCGGGCAATCGGACCTGTGTGGCAAGAAATGTATGAACAACGCGACTCAAAGAAAGGCGTAGTAGGATGTCGAGAGAACCTGATCAGCGATAGATGTATCTGCAAAGATGCATCATCCTGCCAGCGTGACCTATCGATGGCCTGGTTTGAATACCGGAAAGCTTTCAATTCGACCTCCCATAGACTTACCATCTGTCTTTTGGAAAGCTTAAAGGTAGATCCGCAAATCGTGAGGAGCATTGAGAGATTGATGCCGCTTTGGAAAACCAGATTTACTATCACTTCTGGAAAAAGTCATGTGACAACTAACAGGGTATCCTTTCAGAGACGTGTCTTTCAGGGCGACACCATGAACGAGCTCAGATCCCTTGATATCAGGACACAAAAGTTTATACACATGAAAAATAGCATGCATCTCAAGTCTTCTGTTCCGCGACTCTACATCTCACGCTGTTAAGGTGGTCACGGAATATTCAAACTTGAATATCTTCACAATAGGGCAAAGGAGCGTTTCTGATAGCTCCAGGGCGTGCCATGCACACCCCGAGCTATTAGCACACATACTATTTTGTTGTCCAACTCATGCGGGAACGACCAACATCCAAAGGCGCAATGCGGCACTAAGAGTGCTTTATTTCTATCTCTGTCACTCTTACGGCATTAACCTTAATATTGCTCCTTTAAATGCTCCTAGGAAAATAAAGTAAATTGTCGAGAACGAGAAGTGCCGCATATACTGGAACTTTATATTCTTGATAATTGTTTCTGTTGCACGCTCTAGGCCTGACATAGTTCTTCTTGACTTTGAGAAGCGAACCAAGTTCGTTAACGAATTTTCAGCACCAGCTGACAAAAACATCATAGCCAAGGAGAATGAAAAGAAAGAGAGGTATAAAATTTCCCTTATAAATACCTTATAAGGGAGTTGCAGCGATTGTACTCGAAATATTCTGTTTAACTAATCTTCCTTATCATCGTTTCTCTTAAAGTTGCCAAGCTTTCACTGGTTAACAGCCTGAAAAGCATCCCTGCGTGTCAACAATATGCTAAAATACTTGCGGGAAAAATGCAGAAAGCGATCGTCCTTGGACCGCTCCGTGTCTTTAGGGTGCACGAGACTTTTGCCGGATCGTCGTACTAAGTCCGTCACAGACTGTATCCATCTGTGTCACGGTCGTGAGACGTGGTTATGGCTGAAATTTTACCGCGATTTCGCTGGGATCAGGTGCAGTTTTTCAGATTAGCACCCGCCCCTGGTGAAATCCTGTGGTTGTCCTTATGACAAACTTTTCT
>NC_046663.1:83705382-83719467 GCF_010883055.1 Belonocnema kinseyi
TATTTCATAAACTTTACATTTGGTTTTTCATTTATTCCTGCATGTCCTTTTCCAGTTTAATAGTTGAACCTACTGAACACTCTCATCTCTTTGTTGTTGTGATTGTTGTCTTTTCGACTTATTTGATGAACTTTGTTCATTTATTCCGTAAATGTTGAGTAAGAAGCTTGAAATAAATTTTTGAATTTTTTTTTTTGAATTTTTTCCCCGGCAGCTGGTGGGATGAAACTTTTTTGAAAATATTTGGCCTCCAGCGCCAAAAATTTGGAACAAAATAGATATAATTTTTTTTTAAATACACTTGTTTGATAAATTCTAAGTGGAAAATGGGTGAGAAGAGTTCTGTATTAAGGCTATCATCCGATATAAACGTTTTCTGTACATGGAGAGAAATTTCAAGAGATTTATTCACGGAACTCCACCTTGATTTTATTCACGCTTTAGTCCAAGAACTAAGATCTCGGAACCCATGCTTTTAAAGCAACTGCCGTTGATTTGAATGCAAGGGTTCCGAGATCTTAGTTTTTGTGCCAAAGCGTGAATAAAATCAAGGAGCAGTTCTGTGAATTAATCTCTTTAAATTTCTCTTCGTGTGTACTAATGGAAATATTTTTCGCTCGTAATATAAGTTTTAATATAATTGGTGTCACCCTCATTATTCGAATTTCGTAAGCTTTTGTCATAATAGTTTCTTTTATCTCAAACATGTAAGGTTCATCTGCATATTTGCTGTGGTCATATATAAAATTAAGCCATCTTTTTCCAGTTGAATTCCGTATCAGCTACTTCATTTATTACATCGAATATTTCAATCTAAAATTACTTAATTCTTAACGTTTTCAATCCAAAATTATTTAATTTCTGATGATTTTAACTTAAAATGCTTAAAATTTAAAATTATTAAGTTATGTCGGTTTAAATATATATAATATATTGAACAATTGAATTTAGAACTGTTAAGGTATTAAGGCTGTCATTCTGAAATAGTAAAATTTAAAACGATTTAAATTTACGTCAAACAACTTTTTGTTGCTAAATTTTTTAAATTCATAATTCAAAATCATCAAAGTTCGAATGCTTTCCATTTCAATTCCTGAACAATTTTTCTTGCGAATACCATGGGTCCTAAAGGATCCTGAGGGTTCTAAGCACTACTAAAGATGAGATTATACGATATTTATAATATCAAAAGAGTACAAGTTTTTCAATCCTTGATTTCATTGCAAACTTTTGAAATGTAGGCAATTGACTGAAAATGCGGTACTATAATATAGGGATTAAATATCTGAAAGTAAAGGACTTTAAGGGCCGAAACTTAAATAACAGTAATTCAAAGAATTGTTTATCAACAAGTTAATAATTCTAAAGTATAAATTTGAAGAAGTAAGTGCACTAATGAACAGTAAATTAAACTAATAATAATTTTTTTCGATGCTTAAGCTTTATCAAACATGTTGGAAAAATACCAATTTGAATTAATACAAGACTAGTTTGTAAGTATTATCATGGTTTTTTTTTGCTATTCAATTTGTAGATAAATGAAATAATAAACGATAATATTTTTAAGAAAACGAATATTATACTTAAAAGTTTAACTGTTTTGTTTGTGGTGGCGGGGGCATAGTTTTTTTTTTGCGTGAGTTTTAATCGTAATCTATGTTTTCGTGGAAAATACTTTCTTGTGTCCTGATAACTATGTTATAATTCAGAAATGGAAGTAGAGAATAAAATTTTGCTATTTCTTCCTAATCTAATTTCTCTTCTCCAACGTTTATTTTCACAGAACATATGATGAACACAAATATTTTAACGAAACTGGATTTTAGAATTAAAAAAGAAGAATTTGTATGTTTTGAACGGTCACCCTTACTTAAGAAAATTAAACCAAATTAAAACTGCGTAACAATATTTCAGACGAGTCTCTCGAATTTCAGTTTTTCTAAATTGAGCTTGAAATAAAAGCTTCGATAATTATTGTGGAATAAATCGATAAAGTCTTTTAGAGAATAGTAGAAATTAATTTACTGAATTACTGAGTGTTTTTGTAAAGCAGTGCATTATATATTATAATTTTAGAACGGGGTTCCGTAAAATTCGAAAGGATTCGGAAAATACTTAATTCGTAAGTCTATATGTTTCGTTTGCTATATGGAAGGTCGATATAGTTATAGGGGTAATTGTGTTGTTGAAATAGAGGTTAGTAAAACGTTTGGAACACACAGTTATTTTTTTTCTTTTTGTAACAGATTTTAATATTTATTATTGAAAAGATTTAAGAGTTGTTATTTGAAAGTTCCTTCCCAATGAGAAATTGACTATTGGCGCAGTACTGCGCCTGCACTGGTAGCGTCGGCGCAATACTGACCGCCAGTACTGATCCAGTGCTGGTAGGACCTTGGGATAATAACTATGTTTGGTACTGGCTCTCAGTACTGCACCAGTCCTGGCGGTCAGTACGGGCAGCCAGTACTGGCGCGGTACTAGATATGAAGATTAGACAGAGTTAGGCAGATGCTCGTCTAAATTTATAACAAGAAAAGGCCTGTATAAGATGTGTGAACTATAATATCGCCTAAATGATAGATTAGCTTTACTTTGGTTATGATTAAAAAAACTCAACTCAGACGTGATTGAACATTTTTAATCGTATCTCGGAAACCAATAAAGATTTCTTTTACTTTTTCGGCTTAAATGAAATATAATATTTTAGCCTCTATGTCATATAATTTACAGATTTTTGTAAAAATTTTCCTAGGTCATGCTAAAAGTTGAAGTCGAGGTACAAAAATTTGAGAAAATCTTAAATTTTTTACAAAAACTTTACACGTTCTGTCTTCTTTTCAAAACGTCAGAGTCTTTGGTTCGATTCTGGCAAGGGTGGCAAAATTGGAGCATTGGTTGGAGGAATGTGAAGAGGTGGAAAGGAGGGGGATAAGCAAGGAGGCATTGTTGCATGAAAGGGGTGACAAAATGGCAGTAGCCTGGGTGAAGGGGGTCTTAGGTAAGATAAATAAGGAGAGAAGGAAGGAGGAAAAGGAATGGAGAAGGTAGATTGTAAATAGGAGAGGAAGTAGATGTAAGAGAAATGTAAATATTGTAAATAGTAGTTAAGTATTAGGTGTTAGCCGTGGAGGCAGAGGCTGGTAATGCGAGGCATAGCGACAAAAGAGCGAAATGCGTGCGAAGCGTAGCGAGGCGCAGGGAGGAAGGTTAGGCTATAGTAGCGAGTGGATTAGTTATAAGGTGTGGATGGATAGTACTTTGTAAGTCGTAGTTGTAAGAAAATTCTGTAAAAAACTGTAAGTGTAAGCGAGTCAATTTTTTAAGGGCAGCAGGCCGAAAAATAAACGTTTATCTATCTATCTCAAAATTGCGTGACTTTCCCTGACATTCCCAGACTAATTTTTCATTTTCCCTGACCATTATTATTTAAAGACAAGCATATCATCTTTTAAAATTTTTAGCATAGACTCTTTTATAGACGATATATATAATAATTTCAAATGTATTTATTTCAACCAAACAAGACGGCTTTTCAAAACTGATAGATGTATTAACCAAAAGGATGAATTTGCAACAAATAAGTTTAATTTACGACCACACAAGCTTATTTTTTAACAAAATAGTTAAATTTGCAATAAATCAATTACATTTTGAACAGAACAGTTGATAACTTAAAAAAAACACACACAATTCATTGTTTACCAAACATTTGAATTTATAAGCAAATAGTTCAACTTTAAACCAAATTTATGAATTTTTAACAAAATACATGAATTTTCACCACCTAAAGATAAGTTTTTAATCACTAGAGGGAAACAACTATGAAAGAAGATATAGAAATAGTAATACGAAGCAAATAAATTAATAATAAGAATATCTTATCAGGGTGGCCGAACAACTTCATTTTCAAAATCATCTAATTTTTCCCCGATAAATTTTTCATTTTCCCTGACCAATAATATTTAAAGACCAGAATTTGAACCTTGTAACATTTTAACTCTTTTAAAACAATAGGAAGGCCATGTTAAGAAATTGTTAACGTTATTTAATCTATTTTTGTTTTCAAAGTCTTTTCTTCTGGGTGTCTGGACAAAGTTGAGAAAAATAAGAATTTTTTACACGGAGAAACTATTGTTAGTAAAATTTGGGATCATCATATTTATTTTTGCAAGAGTTCGATGGCAATCTAGGATGTGGAAAAGGAAACTCAGTAAAACTCGAAAACTGGGCCGGCTTTGGGACTGGAGGAGGTGGAGAATTATCCAAAGAGAGGGCTGTTTCGTAGAAAACACATTTGTTTTTTCACGCTTGAGCGACAGCCGCTCACCCCGCGCAGCTTCTTTTACTCCTACTTGCGGCGCGGCGTCAATGTTTGGAAGAACTCTATCAGGAGACCCTATCTCTGGTAATCACTGTAGTATTAATTTCTATAGCGTTGCGAAGCAATTGTTTTTCTATATCAATTATAGATATACTTCAAACTTAATAATTGTCATTTAGAGTCAGAAAGATTATCATTTTCGATATCAGATTTAATTGAGGAAAAAATAATATTCACAAATTAAAAAAAAGAAGACGATAATTGCAATAAGTAGCACTTTAAATAACATAGTATGTTCATGAGGATGACAAAATTCCTGAATCTCATAAGCCAGCACTGAGTTCTTCTAACTCGGTTTTTCCTCTTTTAGATTAGAATAAAATATTTATATCTAATAGGGTTGTTTCCAAAGTTAGTTATCATTTTTCCAATAAATGGATCTTATAGTATATAAAATTCCAATTTAAAAAACGCTCCTGTAATATTTGTTACATATTGTTTACTATTTTTAATTTAATGTTGAAATATGAATTTTCAATCACGATTTCGATTGGAGGGCCCCTTTGACGTCAAACGGTTCGGATTTTTCACCAATCACAGGCTATGTGCCAGTGATTTTCAAATGTCTTTTTCTGTGCTTCGTTTATGTGCACATCGAAAACAGAAGTCGCAAAATATTGTTTGAGAAATATTATTAACATTATAAAAACACTTAATACACAAACTTTTGTATACAGAATTAATTGAAAAAGTACTTAAATATAATCATGTTTACTGAACAATTCGTAAATATGTGCGAATTTAAAATGTGTGAATAATTATACTTACTGTTTTCCTTCAACATGCTACTGACTCTTCATCTATATATTACAACAGGAAAGCTTTGCTATCACATAAACCTTAACAAATAAGGTTATCAAGTCAACATATTCAGAACTGACAGCAGACCGTGGCCTAATCTCTTTATCATGAGTTTCGTTAGTTCTCATCAACGCCACATCGTCACATTGATAGATAATTATGAGAACCTCTGAGCCACATGACACCAATTTGAATAAGTGTTTTACCGCCTTCAATTTTTAATAATTTTTTTCTGTGGAACGACTCAACAGAAAACAAAATTATAATGCACCTTTGACTCGGATGAAAATTATGTATTAAAAAATTATTTGATCTAAAATCGCAAGACAACCCTATTGTACGTTTAATACCTTTAAAAAGAAAGAAACTTTTCGTCTTGTCGAATATGTGTGATTGGTATTTTGTTCATTTCAGGTTACGCCCAATCCGATTACAAAAAATTTAATTATTTTAAATTATTATTTGATGTAAATTAACAATACTTGAAATATGTAACAAATGTCCGCATGTCTAAAAAATCATCGTTATCGCAAATAATTTCAATATCTTGCAATATTACATGTACAATTTAAAAAATAAAAATTATACTGAAAGTTATTTTTCTAGCTAAGTATAATCCACATTAGAGTTTGGAAATACTAAAGAGTTTTTAACAATTTTCTTATCACCTTATTTTCTTTTAAATTGAATACTGTTTCCAAAAAAGGAAAAATTTAATAAGAAACTTATTTTTCGATGAAAATAAGTTGGAGAGATTAATGAATCTCATGTTTCGAACGAAAATATAGGTAGATAATAATGATTGGCGAATAATATTTTATTTGATACATTTACGATTCGCAGACTATAAATGATTTAATAAAGTTAAAAAATACATACCTTATTAGAATCAGTGGATGTTGAATTCATATATATAATATATTCACATTTTTAACGAGATATAATAATGTCAACAATGTGAACACTTTACTGTAAATATACTGTGGGCTGGTGAAATTGAACTAATTAGTATTAAAATTTAACACACTCGATTAACGAAAATAATGGAAATCAATTAATTGCTGGACACAAACAAATTAATTTACATAGGACTGTATATAATAAATAAAAAGATTATTAAAATAAAAAACGTGAAAAATATAAAATTTTAATAAAACGACGTGATGGTGTGATATTGTTAACTCCATTGATACAATCAGTAGATCATATTGTGAAATTCTAAACGTACCTGTCTCCAATTTAAAAACATTTGCCTTCTGAATAGTTAAACGAGGTAAAGAAAAAAGGATTTTTCAAATAGTTAAAAAAGTCAATGAATCAGGAAAAGGATTTGCCTGATTTTTATCTCTTGGCTTTGAGGCGGCTGGCTCTCCTTTTCTTGGCTTTTTCAACGGAATCGAATTTTTTTGGGAGTTACTATTATCATCGAAAGGATACTTTTTTCTACCACTTGTCCTGCCGTGCCTCCCACGCGCTGACACAGATTAAAGTCAGAAAGATTTAAAATTAGATTTCTTGCGCAAGCATGATTTTATCATAAGTTTCATCATTGAACAGCACCCACATTTCAAAACTGCGCATGTGAAGCTTCGTATGTTCATTTATTCTCAAGCTAAAGTATTTGTAAATAAATCACCGTAAAAAGTCAATTATTGAATATTTCGGGATTTTGAAGGATGCATCTATTAAAGACTGTTGAAATAATATCTGAGATTTTTTTCTGATTGTTTCTAACTTCGACCTCGTTCTGGTAACAAACGAAATTCGACGCTTGACAAAGGAGGCCGAAAAAAACCTGTTTTCTGGGATGTTTTGCCCTCTAACTAATGTCGGACGATTTTAAGGGCAAAAATGATCATATTGTTGAATTCACAAGATATTTAGCTTTCAGGTGCTTTTTGATAAACGATCCACAGATTTTTTTGAGGGAATTGCAGTCAAAAGAAGTGAGGTTTGGCCCCCCTTCAGTATAAGTTAGAGAGCGCTCAGAACACCGCTCACTAGTGGTAGTGACCGGTTTCGATCAGACGGTGCGTTACCCGGGAGTCCGTAGAGTGGTCGTATTATTCACTCATGACATTACTCATTGCACATGAACTTGCACGTGGAAAATGCGTGCACAGTTGGTTACTTCCAACTGTGCACGTGGGCTCTAAGTTGAAACTCAGATCGTATTTATAATTGATACGATCAGATTTCAAAGGCCAACTCACCAATAAACTAACCAATAAAGTTCAAAATTTACATTTTTTGCTAAAACGACAATAGATTCGAAAAATGTCTATGAATAAAAATTTTCTATCTAAGAGAGTTCTAGAGAAACATCTTTTGATACTTTCCAGCATCACACTTTATTTGAGATATTTTCGAACATATATATAAAACTCTTTGAAATTTATTTTGTCTAAACAATATAATTTTATAGTGTCATGAAAAAAAGATGAACGTAATTTGACAGTTTTAACAACTTCTATATCAAACGTTTTCCTTTGATGTTGGTATTCTTGAAATACTAGATACTCTGTATTTTTTTTATTTACTTTATTATTATTGCAATAACATGTTGTTAAAACTGTTAGAGAACTGTCGGCTATGATACTATGTTTCCATAATTCGTGGAGCTTTAGTTTCACGGATTTAAAAAAGTGATGCAGCAAAATCAGTTCCAGTTGTCAGCCAATATTTGGATTATTAAACCCATCAAAATAATTTAATAATTACGAAACTTTCTACTTCGCAAACGTGAGTGTCCTTTCAGTGCATTACAGAACGAAATTTTTCAAAGATTTTGGACTACACCTGACCCCTTTATCCTTTTTTTCCTACTATTCCTGAATTTTCCTGCAAGTTAGAACCCAACTTGTATATTTTCTAAAACGAATAACTGTATAAGAACAGCTGAGGAGTGTCGGTAAGGCGTGAGAAATTTCTGGTTTTTAGTTAGAATATATTACCCTTAATTTCAGTTAGGATAGAGTATTAACTTAAGGTTTCATTAGCTTTCAGTATACATATATTCTTAATAGAAGAGCGAGCATAGATAAATTTTAGGTCGTACCTCTCTGAATTTCAGATAGATAAGCCGAATTTTCGACTTCAATTAGTTACTTTTTTTTGCTGTTTGGTTTTTTAACCCCTTCATTGACGGACTGGGTTGCAGTCAAGTATACGATGAGAGGACCTACAGCTTAAGGTGGGTTCCGAACCATCAGAACCTCGGTAAAGGTATATAGAAAAAATTCCAGAGGTATCGGCTCAGGAATCGAATTCCGAAATTCGTTGGTGTAGTCCGTGCGTCTAAATAACTGAGCCACCCAGGCTTATTATTATCATAAATAAAAATGTTGTCATAGGTATAAGATGCTTACTGCCCAACACGTCGAAGGCCTTTTTGGTTAGAGTTGGATTTTTATATTTATTTAATAGTTTTTGCATGGGGCTGTCCCGATATATCATCAGTTACGGACGCATTTTATAATGCACTCAAGTTATCTGAAGGGAGCAGTGTCCCCCAACATATTGGACTTAGTCTCATTTTTACCCAATCATTGACGGACTGGGTTGCATTCAAGAACACGATGGGGAGACCTACAGCTTAAGGTGGGTTCCGAATCACCAGAACTTTGGTTAAGGTACATAGAAAAATTTCGGAGGTATTGGCTTTTGCATCTGACTTCCGATCTTCTGAGCCTGATACTGGCAAGCCGGGATTTTGTTGAGTTGGCTAAGAAATGAAGCTTTTATATCTCCAAGGCAGCCGATTATGAAAACCGCAAAATGGGCTTTGTAGCCTTGGTACAGCCTGCTCAGTTCGAAAAGAGGAGCCTGATATTTCGCCTTTTTTCTTCATCCTTTGCCGCGATATTACCATTGGCTGGTGCCGAGAATTCAATCACGTAAATTATTTTGGTCTTCAGATCTTGGAGGACAATATCAGGCTTTGTAGCACTGATGCGTTGAGTGGTGGAAAACGAGAATTTCCTGTAGATCTTACACTGATCATTTTCTACAACGGATTCCAGTTTACCCTGGGAGTATGGCAAGACGGACATAGATCAACACGATAGAAATGCCGAAGATAGTAATATAACACTTTTAGAGCCGCATTGTGTCTCTCTATGTGCCCGAAGCGTGCATACTTTGAGCATCCACTGAGAACATACCCAATTGTTTTTGGCTCTTGCTTTCACACTCAGAAGTTATTACCTATAGCTATATTCATCATGCGATCACGGTAAATTAAGGTTTCTATGACGCCGTCTTGACAGGCAAAAATGATTCCCTCCGTCTTCGACACAATATGAAAATTAGTTTTACTTCCAAAGATACAGAAAAATGTCGTTAATTAAAAATGATGAGATGAAACAGAAAAGGGAGGATTCAGAGAGATAGGTAGTGAATCAAAGTCACAAAAATAAAAGATAAATAGGCGGGCTAAATTTAATCTCAAAAATATATCAAAAGATTAAAAATGGTAACTAATGACAAATCGAGATACAGATACAGTGTGTGCTAAATAAATAATAAGAAAGATAGGCGAGAATGTCCCACGTGAGATACATAAAATAAAATTTCAGAGTGTAGTGTAGTTGGTTACTCTCGAAAACATTTCTTTTTTACATTTTTCGAATGTATATGTATCTAAGAATATCGTATTAAAACGCACGCGCCCGACGCACTCGCACACTTCAAACACGTTTTTCATACACAACGTTTTGAGAAACTGGCCACACGATTTCTCCGGAACCAGTGGGCCGATCCTTCTGAAATTTTGACTACACATTCTACACATGAGTACACATAGTACTTCCGTATTCCGGGTGGCCCTAACGAATTAGAATTAAAAACAATTTTTTTCCTTTTTTCCATAGCTTTATTCATTAGTTTAAGTTTCTGAAAATATTTTTATATAATTTTATGCAGCATCTCCATTTGTCAGTTGCAAGAATTTGGCAACATCATAGTGTATGTGAGATAACCATATGCTTCAAAATATTTCATGCATCTAGTTAATCGTTTTCATTGAAATATATTTGTGTAAATTTAGTTTTATTTGTTCTTACAGAATTAAGTTCCTCTATAGAAGTTCCTTTTACTCTGGAGAAACCGCTTGCAAAGGAACGTTTCCAGTTTCTTTCCGACTAGAGACTTGAATATCACGAAGGCGACAAGTGGTTTCCCGTGCCACTAAGGACACAATGTACTGTACATGTAAACCAAATTGGTGGCAGTAAACCCAGCAGAGAAAAATCACCCGGTCAGGTATCTTACCCACTTAGAAATAGAATATTTGAAAGTACTTCCAAATGGTGGCATGCCATTGATAGAGGAATAATTTGTTGTACACGCTTCCATGTAATCCAAAGTAATTTCCTGTAATCCCTAATAGTCTTGTGCAATTATGTGTATTCTCTTGTAAGCTATGTAATTGTTTGGATTAGGTTAATCATTCAAAATTATTTTTGTCTGTAAAATGTGGCGACAAATAATTTATAAGAAATGTGTGATAAAGAATGTCAGTGAAGCGAGAAACGCCTGGAACGAAAGACCTTGGATACTAATGGTTTGAGGGACTAGCTTAAATACTAACTTCTCGGCTATTTTATTCTATTTACAAACTTGCACGAGCTTCTGGGGCTCCCGTTTCCTCTTACCATCTTTTAATTTCATAGTTTTCTCGACTTTCTAATTTACTCTTTTAATTCATTTTTTCTTCTCTTGGCTTTATCTATAGCTTCCCAGATTTTGTTTTTTTTTCAGTTCTTCCAGTTTCTTCATCCATCCCAGTCTTTGAATATTTCCGATCAAAATTCCTCTCATTTTTCCTCTGCTAAACGTACAACATCAGTCAGAAAAATATTATAAAAAGTATTTTCGAATGTTAAAAGACAACAAAAAAACTTTAGATCTTCAAGATATAACCAAATTTGGATAAAACTTAAAGGGATTCGTGAAGCTCCTCTATTAAACGTACATAGAAATTAAACTTTCTAATTGAACCTAAATTAATTCTTTTTTCAAATTTACTTTTTTTACTATTACAGACCATGTTTCAGTGCATGTATGAGAATGTGGCAGAAAAATATTATTAAATCATAAAAAGGATTTTCGAGATACAGTCAAACTCAAATATATAGCCCCGGAAATATCCATTCAGAGAATTGACACCGCTCCGTAGGTAGGTGAAAAGGAGCTACGTGGAGTGTGTAGTGGTCACTGAGGCGTGGAGAAACAAAAACGTTTTCATGCGAAGCGGCAATCTCTCGGTTTTTCGACTTCCAAATTCAAATGAAAATGACTAAAAAACTATTATATTGAACCTAGAAGATCAAATTTCCAATTTAACCCATATTATAAACGTTTTTTGTCTCGTTATCAAAAACTTTTACCCCGATGAGTAAGAAAAACATTGTAAATGAGACTTTCGAGTATCGAAAGATAAAAGTTTTAGATTTTCGAGATTCAACCAAAGCTGGATAAAATTGAGCGCGAAACTCCGCTGGCGAAGCCAAATGATAAGTTTTCTAATTGAACCCAAATTAAGTCCCTTTTCTGGTCTCATTTACTCAAATGATATTATTTAATTCATATTTTAGGAGTAGTATTTCACTTACGTTAATTAAAAAGGTTTACATAATTTTTGTATGTCTTTTTGGGTAATAACTTTAATTAAATTCTAAAATTCTGGTTCGTCCACTAATCAAGAAGATGACAGGGATTGTCTCTACTACCACTACTCTCTCTACCACTACTCCTTCCTCCCATAACGCTGACGATTCCTCTTCTTTCTATATTCTCTCTCTCTCTCACACTCCTCTATTTAATCTAGAAATTCAATTTTATAATTGATTCAAAATTTCTGTACCTCTCTTGGTCTTCCAATAACACAAACTATTATCTCAATTATTCAGAAAATGATTATAACTAAAGATATTATTTTTATTCAAATTAATGATAACAGATTTTCGGGATTTACTCACTTTTTTATTGTACTATTTTTTTAGAATTCATCTTTTTAGTTTGAAAATTCATCTATTGTGTTGATAATTTAATTATTTTATTGAAAAATTAAGCATTCTATTGAAGATTCATCTTTTATTGTAAAAGTTTTTTTTTTACTTAAAATAAATAAAATTCATACCTATTTAATTTGTATCTGAAGCTTTGTGTCTGAAATATCCCCCAACCGATGGTATTTATATCCCAAAAAAGTATTACTACTAAAAAACTTCTAACAAAATTTTTTTATGTAATTTAAAAACCCCGGCTTTTATTAAAATATACTTAAAAGAAACTGTATCATTTCCTTTGATTGTGAGGGGGGGAGTCAATAATAGCAATATAATAATAATAATAATAATAATAATAAGGCGAATAAAAATGTGCGGCGGATATATTGAAATTTCTTTCTCATGTAAATAAAATGTTTACTATTTACGCTTCAAGCTTTTATTTATTTATAAATTTTAATAAAAGCTTGTTTTACCTAACTGTTTTTAATATGGTCTTCGTAAAAAGTATTACCCCGAAGTGTCCGAAAAATATTACAAAGGGGATTTTCCAGTAGCAAAAGAAAGAAAAAAGTTCGATTTTCGAAACACAACTAAATTTTGACAAAACTGGCCGTGAAACTCCTCTATTGAACCTAGAAATGCAATTTTTAATTGATCCTAAATTCTGTACCTTTTGTGTTCTTCCAGTAACACAAACTATTATCTCAATAATTCCGAAAAAGATTATAACGAAAGATACTTTTATTTCCATTCAAATTTAAGGAAACATATTTCCCAGATTTACTCACTTTTTTATCACACTTTTGTTTAGAATTTATATTTTTAGGTGGAAAATTCATATTTTATTGTAGAAAGTTTTTTTTTTAAACAAATTTGAAAATTGTTAATTTGCATCTGAAATATTTCCCAAGCGATGGTATTTATATCCCAAAAAAGTACTACAAGAAAGCATTACTACTAAAAAAGTTCCAAAACAATTTCTATATGTAATTTAAATGAACAGACTTTCATTAATATATACCTAAAGGAAACTATATAATTTCCTCTGATTGGAGGGGCTACAATAATAATAAAATAATAATAATAATTAGCTAACTAAAAATAAAAATGTGGGGCGGATATATTGAAATTTCTTGCTCATATAAATTAAATGTTCAATATTTATGTGTGAAGCTTTAGTTTATTTATACACTTTAGTAGAAGTTTCTTATTAACAAACTGTTTTTTATTTGGTCTTCGTAAAAAAATATGACCCCGAAGTGTCAAAAACATATTACTGGCCGTGAAACTCCTCGATTGAGACTGAAAATTCGATTTTCTAATTTATATAAATATCCAAGCTAACGAAAGATATTTATATTTCTAGTCAAATTTACGACAACATATTTCCCAGATATGCTCATGAATTCACAGAGTTTTCCCATATTTCTTAAGGTACATAAAATTTCCGGAAAATTCTCAGATATATCGGGCCGCTACCTGTTATATAGATCCTAGATGCAAATACAAGAGTAAAATATTAAATAATTATTAGGTATTATTATTCAGAATATAAGTGTCAAGTATTATTTATCATTTAGGTTTAATGAAAGTGGATTGAAATGAAATGCGTGGTTTAGCTACAAAAGGCACCCATTATAGTATATTTCATAAAGTAATAAAATACAACGGTGTTAGACACAGTACAATACTGAAATAATAGGGTTATTCAATATAATATGTACAATTTACGACGAGAATGCAGTAGACTTTGAACTAAGATTAGCTACTTAAAACAACATTAATAAATATCTAAGGAGAATTAGGGATAAAGTGACTATCGGCATATCTTGGAAAGATACTCTTCTTCTTTTTGTTATGACTGCTACTATTACATTCTCCTTCCAA
>NC_046663.1:83719567-83722431 GCF_010883055.1 Belonocnema kinseyi
AATATCTAAGGAGAATTAGGGATAAAGTGACTATCGGCATATCTTGGAAAGATACTCTTCTTCTTTTTGTTATGACTGCTACTATTACATTCTCCTTCCAAACCCCTTTTTCGAAAGTAGAAAACATCGAGCGACGAAAATCTGCAGAAAATAGAAGTCATGTACACTTGAGAGCTCGAATTTACTTTCGAAGAAGAGGTTTTTTTTTGCAGCCGGGTTGCACCGATTTATGGCTCGTGAGTCTTGATTCGAATTCAGTGATAAACTTAATGTAAAGGAGAGAACAGGCTTTTTTAAAGATATCGACAGAAAGATAAAAGTAGGTATAAAAGTCATTGGTACGTACAGCAAGTTTCTGGTGTGTATGTATACTTTAGGGTGCATTAGACTGTGTCAAAGCTCGCTGTAACTTCTCTCTATGATTCTATGAGACTACAAGTCTTGGGTACTTGAAATCAAAAGATTCGATCGGGTAGAAAATAAGATCTGTTTCGGTCACTCTCCACGAGATATTGTTTGCAATATCTTGGCAGACCGTGGCAATAAAAATGGCTACGCGACCGACTTGGAAACGTACAATTTCCGAAGTTTGTTACAATTTTTCAAAAATGGATCAGAAGATGCAGGATCAATCGCGGTTCTCAGATTCATGCTGGGCAAAAATAGGGACAGGAACCTCGATCGTGGCAAAGGTCGCCAAAAACATCTGTATAAAAATACGAAAAATAATGGGGTGTGGACTGCCTTAAGATGAGCTTACTTAAATATAAAAACTTAGGTAATTATCAAGGTTAGATATAGACGATAAAAAAAGTTGTACAAATGACTTGACGTAAGAATACATAATATTACATATTCGATATACATATATTCTGGAAATAATATAAGCTATCGGTTATATTATAATTGTTGTATAAACCTTTAATATTACATTATATCACAGAGTGGTATGCGCGTTGGATTGTCATTCCCGAGTGAATCAATTCGAAATTAATCCTAAAATTGAGAAGACTTCGGAATTCGCTGTCGCAAAATCAAAGGTCGGGCAGTGAAGAGAAAAATCAAATCATCACATTTGTTCTACTCAGGAATGCCAATTTTAAATTAAATTCGTTCCTGCGGTGAAACGTATCCAGATCGCTGATCCCGAGCTTGAAATTTTCTTGGGCGTGTCGATGAAAATATTACAGGAAAATATTCATCTACTTTTTAAAAAAGCTGGCGAAGACTTTCAACACGCGAAGACTAACTAACTCTTCAGTGGACAGCAACCGGAAACTTTCGGGAATAACGTTCTTCATTCTTCGTTTAAAAAAGACGACACTAAAAATTTGATCTCGTTTCTCTTTGTGGTTGGCAGACCTTCGAATTTAAAGTTTAAACAGTGCTTTCGAAAAGGACCTGGTATTGAGAAACGTCTCCATCGACTAAATGTGGCGGTACTCAGAGATTGATGGACATGTCTTGATCATATGGGGTGAGATGGGTCTCTGATGAAGAAGGAGAGGTAACTGCTGTCGAAGTTGGGCTAATGGGTGACTGAAGAGGCGTGGAACTTGCCGGCATTTGCGACGTTGGACTTTCCAAGGTTGAGTTCCA
The DNA here is from genome assembly GCF_010883055.1 of Belonocnema kinseyi. Lineage (NCBI taxonomy): Eukaryota > Metazoa > Arthropoda > Insecta > Hymenoptera > Cynipidae > Belonocnema > Belonocnema kinseyi. The sequence continues at coordinate 83,721,167 of NC_046663.1, forward strand.
ATGACTTCTGTCGGTTCCGTCGCCGCTATCATCGGAAACGATGGAGATGTCGGCAATGATTCCGCTTTCTGTAAAGAAAAGTTCAATTATGTCCTTGGATTTTCAGAACCAATAATATATAAGAAATGATTTTAGGTTTTTTGCAGCCTTTCAGTTTCGGGCAGGTGTCAGTCTAATATACTTTTTGCCCTGGAGAGGAAATAAGAAGAGGGAAGTAGATGCGGGAGAAGTACTGTTTTACGCTGAACCTGTCCCTTAGAACTATGCTCAAACGTGAGACGTAATTTTATTGGAAAAAGATAATTTGGATAACCAAACAGATCATTTTTTCATTTTAGGAGGTTTATTTTCTACCAAAAAAGATTAATTTTTAACAAAACAGACGTATTTTCAACCCAGAAAGATAATTTTTCCAACAAAACGTTTGAATTTTTAGCAACAGTATATTCAAGAAGTAGAAAAGTAATCTCTTTAGTTGAAACTCCATCTTTTTGGTTAAAAACTCTATTTAATTCGTTAAAAATATAAATATGTTGTTGAAAATTCGTTTCTTTTATTAAAAATTAATTTTTCCAACTAAAAATGTAACTATTCTATTTTTGATTTAAAATTACTTTTTTGTTAAAGATTCATTATTTTAGTTAATAATTTATTTATTTCGATGAAATTATATCTATTTTCTTAAAAATTTGCTTTTTAAAAATAAACATCAATTTTTTAACTGAAAATGGAACTTCATTTTTTGCTTGAAAATTTAACTTTTTTAGTTAAAAATCCATTTATTTTGCTAGAAACTAGACTTTTTTAGATTAAAATTTGAATTATGTCGGTAAATATGTCATTTTTTTCTGTCGAAAATTTGACGTTTTTCTTTAAATCGTCTTTTTTGGTAGAAAAGTAATTTCTTTTGGTTGAAACTCCACCTTTTTGGTTAAAAAAATTTATTCAATTGAAAATTGATGTTTCTAGCGAAAAATTTAACTATTCTATTTTTTGTTAAACATTTTTTTTGGGTAAAAATTCATGTATTTTGTCTTTTTTTGCTAGAATATTTCTTTGGTGGGTTAAAAATTCATCATTATAATTAAAGATTCATTTCTTTGTATAAAAATTCAACTATTTTGTTAAAAATTCGTTTTGGGTAGTAAATTCATATTTTTTGCTTGTTAATTTAACTTTTTTGTTAAAAATTCATATTTTTGGGTTACAAAATCAACTTTTTTCATGATATTCGTCTTTTTAGCTTGAATATTAAACATTTTGTA
>NC_046663.1:83722531-83727781 GCF_010883055.1 Belonocnema kinseyi
TGTTAATTTAACTTTTTTGTTAAAAATTCATATTTTTGGGTTACAAAATCAACTTTTTTCATGATATTCGTCTTTTTAGCTTGAATATTAAACATTTTGTATCACATTTTTTTCTTTATAGAATAAAAAATCTTTTTTGCTTGAAAAATCAACTATTTGGTTGAAAATCCATGTATTTTATGCATGCCTTAAGTAAATTTGGGATAACCCCTTATAAAATTATGTGTGACTGCCGTGATCAAAGATGTTTAAATTATATTTAGAAACAAATATGTGCGTTTTAAACAAAAATATTCGTATTTGAACCTGAAATTAATTTTTGTTTCATTATTGAAAAACCGTTACCTTTCGAGACCAGACGAAAAAACGAAAAAGCATCTCTTACACGAAAAATGAAAATCGTCAGTCAGCCTCGACTGTTATCAATGTTTCTATTGTAACTTACTGATAAATTACAAATTAAAATACAAACTTACCGACGCTACATTGGCTATTAAGTGTAGTGCTCCGATGATGAGGCCTAGGACTCGCATCTAGACCCAAATTGAGAGTATTTGGTGGACCACTGCTTCCGCCACTGCTCGAAGACGAGCTGACGGAAATGACACTGTGTGGTCGTCTACTGCCTCTACCAGAGTCGTCAGACAATGATACAGCAATCGAGTTCCTGAACCTAGGCGCTAAAAAAAGAAAGTAATTAATATGATTACTGTGTTTATGAGAGCCACGCTCGATTTTTAGTAAATAATGTAAAATTGGACATCCACTGGTCTAGAAATCCTAAAAGCAGGCCGGGAAATTTGACTGAAGTTAACCCTTAAATGGCACCTGGGGTGTATGAGACCCCAAAAAAAGTTTGTGCTCCAGTTAAGTATACTAAATTTTAAAAAAATGAATATGTGTCGTCTCTGGCATTTATTGGGATCACTGACTGACAGGAAAGTATGTTAGCATAAATCGCCAAGCTTTAGTGTTCGATCGGCCGCCGTGCAAAGATGACATGTCAAAAACATGGGGTGTTGAACACCCCTTGTCCCAGTAGTGTGTGAAAAAGTGTCTATGAAGCAAAATGTTTGCCTTTTAAATTGTTTAGTTTTGACTTATTGTTAATGTAAGTATACCATTTAATCTGAAAATTAAAAAAATTATATTTTATAGTATCTTTTACATTTATAGATGGCTTGTAATCTACGGCCACGCACGCTGGGCAAAACTTTGTTAGCAGTTCAGCACACGTGGTGCAAGTTCTGCACGACGTGTGCCTGCATCGATTAATAATGTTTCAATATAATAATATTGTTGAACATGTGTATTAATCACTTTTATATATTTTTAACTTGTACAACCATTTTTAATGCATTTTTATCAATGACAATTGGTTTAAATATAAAAAAATATATTGCTCATTTTTACCAAAAAACTACGGGTTCATATCTGGAAATAAATACCTTTTTTGGAAGTACAACATTGCAGTAATTCATATTTAAAAAATGGTTATAAAACCGGTTGGACACTTAAAAAGACATGTTAAACTATATCTTATAAAATCCTTGTTACAAAATATGCAGTACAGGCTTCACATCACAATACACGTTGAAACACGTGGGGGGTGTCAAACACCCCTTGTGCAAGTAATGTAATTATTTTGAGGTGTACCATTTAAGAGTTAATTTTCAATCGAAAATTTGGTTAATTCTTCACAGAAAAATCTAATCTAGAAATCGACCAGGGAGGGGAAAATTATTGATTTGCTTCCGTCTGAAATGGAATGAATACATTCATCGGATCGTTTTTCCAAAATAGAAATTCTCATTTTGTTTGTCATTCAAATTCTTGAACCCAGTCCTAAGCTTAGCTAGGATGTACACTGGAAAACTTTCAATTATTTTTTTCTTTGTTCAATTTTTGAGATCTATCTGAAATCTTTGTGAAATAATAGAATTCTTTGTGAAATCTTTTAAATCCATCCGAAATATTTTTAATCTTTGTGAAATCTTGATGAAATCTTTGGCAAATCATTTAAATCTTTATGCACTCTTTGTAATCTATATCAAATCAGTGTGATATAATTGAAATCTTTCTGAAATATTTATAAATATATTAAACATTTTTGACAAGTTAGGTAATATTTGTGAAATTACAAAAATCTTTCTGAAATCATTGAAGTCTTTGAAGTCTATCAGAAATATTTGAATGCTTTGGAAAATCTTTGGGAAATCTTTTGAAAATCATTGAAATCTTTCTAAAATCTTTGAAAATATTTGAAATATTAAAAAAAATTATTTGTTAATATTTGTGAAATTATTGAAACCTTTGTGAAGTCTTCTAAATCTATCCGAAATCTTTAAAATAATAAAATTTTGTGAAATTTTTAAAAACAATTTGAATATTTAAAAAATATTTTGTAATATTTGTGAAATTATTTAAACCTTTAGGAAATCATTAAAATTTTGGTGCAATCTTTGAAAATATTTAAAATATTTAAAAATATATATTTTGTTATATTTTTTAAATTTTTGTAATCTTTGAGAAATCATTAAAACTTGGTGAAGGGTTCTAAATATATCCGAAATCTTTCAAATAATTAGTAACTCATTGAAATCTTTGTGCAATCTTTGAAATCTTCCGTAAATTTTCTAATTCCCTGAAAATTTTTGCGAAATATTGGGTAATATTTGTAATATAATTTAAACCTTTGTGAAATCTTTCAAATCTTTCGATATCTTTGTGAAATTTTGAGAAAACTATTGCAATCTGTGTCAAATCTTTCAAATTGATCTAAAATCTTTGCGAAAGCTGTGAAATCTGTGGGAAATCATTGAAATCTTTATGTAATCTCTTTGAAATCTTTGTGAAATAATTGTGAATCCTTAAAAAATATTGCGAAATATTTTCAATATTCGGTAATATTTGTGAAATTATAGAAATATTTGTAAAATCTTTTAAATCTTTCGAAATCTTTGCGAAATATTTGAAATCTTTGGTAAATTATTGCATTCTTTGTCAAATCTTCGTAAATTTTTTTCAATTTACCTGTAATCTTTGTGAAACCTGTGAAATATTTGTGCACTCTTTGAAGTATTTGGGAAATCTTTGCGAAATGTTTTTGGAATGGTTGTGAAATCATTTTGAATCCTTTGCACATCTTTGTGAAATATTTAGAAAATTATGGCAATATTTGTAAAATCTTTTAAATTTACTCGAATCTTTGCGAACGCTATGAACTGTTTAGGTATATAATCAGTGAAATCATTGTGCCATCATTAAAATCTGTGTGAAATTTTTAACAATATGAATTTTTAACTTTTATAAATTAATGAAATCAAAGATTCAATTCTAAATATATAAATCCACGTTATTTTCAATGATCTGAATTAATGAATCAATGAATTTAAAATGTCCAAAATTATGTTATTTTAAATAATTTTAAGCTAGAAACGTTAAAAAATAAAAAATAATTTTTTTAACTAAAAACTTCTTAAATTATAAGTTAAAATATTTTTATTTTAAATAGATTAAACATCCTTAAAAAGCATCAAAATTTTATTTTAAAATCTTGAGAAATCTAAAAGTTCTTTTAAATTTATTCAAATTTAAATCTATTTTTGAAGTTTTTTTAGAACATCTAAATATCTTTTAAAATGGATGGAATTTTTCTTACACTTTGTAGAAAATCCTGCAAATTAAAAAAAAAATTCTTAAAACCATCCAGATTCTTTTTTTATAATTTTGGAAATCTTTTAAAATGTTTTTGAATATTTTCTTAGAATAATTTTCGAAAATTATAAATTATTTTCAATTTTCCTAGGAATCTTAAGAAAATTCTTTTATTCTTTTGAAACTTTTCAGCCTTTCACCATTCTTAAAAAGTTTCTAACTTTTTTTAATTTACAAAAATCTAAATTTTGGTTAATCAGGCTGTAGCTATTTGAACTGAAATTTCGATACAAATAGCCGAATTTTGTCGGTACATATTTAGGTTATATTATTTTAAATCCTTTCAAGTTTTAAATTAATTTTGAATCTTTTCAAAACCTCTAAATTCCTCTTAAATGAACAGTCAAATATGGCAAAATATTGAATAATTATTCCTTTTCTTAATTAAAAATTTGAAATTGAATGGATTAAAAATGGAATATTGTAGCCTGAAACATTATTTTTAATTGAATGAAAGCCTTTAATTACAAATATATTATTATGAAGTTATTTTTAAGTTAAAAATATTTTATGAAGTTTCAATTGGACGTTTGGATTTTTTTAATGACTAAGACTATCGAATTGAAATAGTTTAATTTTTAACGTTAAAATCTGAACTTTTTTTTATTTTGAATGGCGTTCGAATAGTTTGTTTTAATCAATTATTGTTCCCTTTTAATACTTAAAGTAAAGATTCATTTAAAAAAATTATTTCTATTTACAGTTGGTAACATAAAAATGTTTTTATGAAAAATTTTCAACTCTAAAGACTTTTACCATAGAATATTTTATAAGTGGAATAAAACAGTGTTTCATATACAAATTTAAAATTTTCAAATGTATTAAATTATTTCAAACAACAACAAAAAAGAAGTTTTTTCGATTTTAAAAGATAACTCTTTAACAAAATACTGGAATTTTCAACAAAAAATTGAATTTTTAACATGATAGTTGAATATTCAACCTAAAAAGACCAATTGCCAACGAAAAAGTGTCGTAGTTTATATTTTAATCAAAAAAGAATGAAATTTATACAATAAAAGAAAAGAATTTTAAAACCGAAAAGACGAATTTCCAACAAGTAAAGATTTTTCACTCCATAAATAAATAAAAGGTTAACTAAATTATTGAACCTTCAAACCAGAAGACAAATTTTCTTTACAAAAATTCAATTTTCAAACCAAAAATATGACTGTTTAACAAAAAATTAATTTTCCACGAAACTGATGCATTTTTACGCAAAAAAAACGAAATTTCAAACCGAATTTCAAATAAAAAAAAGAATTAATTTCCATTAAATAGTTAAATTTTAAATCAGACATAAGCCTTCAATAAAAAAAATTCACATTGTAGTTTAACTTTGACCCAAGTAGTTGAATTTTTATTTAAAAAAGATTAATTTCCAACAAGATAATTAAACTTTTAACCAACGAGATAACTTTCCAACTTAAAACATGCAGTCTGTCAAGTTAAAGCGTGGGTGGCTTTACTCGCAGTCGGTAAGGTGTATCGACATGATTTTGGTGTCAAAATATTAAGAAGAGCTCCCTCTTT
>NC_046663.1:83727881-83733383 GCF_010883055.1 Belonocnema kinseyi
GCGCAAAACAGGAAAATGGGGGGATATATTCTTTCGAGTAAAATAATGTTAATGCCATGTTGAATTTAATATGAAAAGATTTAAATTCCTAAAATTTTAGGTGGAAATATATTGCATTGTTAAAGTTAAGTTCCAATCAAGAAAGATGAATTTTCCACCTAATGGTTGAAATTTCAACAATAAAAATTAATTGTTAAGCAAACAGTTGTATTTACAACCAAACAGTTTTTCCTTCAAGCAAAATAAACGAATTTTCCAGTAAGCAGTGAAAATTTCAACCAAATAGATGAGTTTTTAAACAAAGGTCGAATTTTTAATATAAAAAGATCAAACTTCTACCAAAACAGTTGAATTTTTAAACAAATAGTTACGTTTTCTGGACAAAAAGACAAATTTTGTAAAATAAAGATAAAGTATTTACAAAATGATAATCTTTAAGCAAAAAAGATCAATTTTCTATGACAAAAAATGAATTTTTAATATACAAAGAGGAATTTTTAACCAGAAAAAGTTAATTTTTAAGAAAAAAGTTAGTTTTCAACCAAGGAAGATAATTTTGCTATAAAAAAGATGATTTTTAACAAAATAATTATATTTTCAACAAAACAGTTGAATTTTGTATCCGATAGCTCAAAAAATGAATTTTTTAGCAAAATAGTTGAATCCTTAACAAAAAAGATGAGTTTTTAACAAAATGTATGACTTTTCAACCCTAAATATTAATTTTCAATAAAAAAGTTAATTTTCAACTAAAATGATGAATATTCAACCAAAAACATGAATTTTGTACAAAGCAGTCCAACTTTATATCAGGTAATGGAATATTTATTCAAATAGATTAATTTTCTACTAAAATAGTTGAATTTTTAACCAAAAAGATGAATTTACAACCATGATGATTAAATTTTTACCTAAAAAGACGATTTTTCATTAAAAAAAAAGAATTTTCAACCAAACAGTTGCAAATTTCCACTAAAAAAGATGGCATTTTTAATTTTTTTTAAATAATTTTTAAACCAAGAAGACGAATCTTCTACAAAAAATTTATTTTTTAACTAAAAAATATGTATTATAAGCAAAGAATTTAATTTTTGACTAAAATTATGAATCTTGAACCAAAGATACACATTTTTCATAAAGTAGTTCAACAAGACCTATCAATTAAACAGTTGCAGTTTTCACCAAAAAGATAACATTTTTGCCAAAAGAGATGAAGTTCCAAATCATGAAACACGAATTTTTACATACAATACTAAAATAATGAATCTTTAACCAAAAGATTTATTTTTTTACAAAGTAGTTCAACTTTTAATGAAGTAATTAAATTTGCAGTAAAAAATACGAATTTTCATAAAAACTTTTGTTTTTTCAAAAAAAGAATTACATTTTCAAATAAATAGTAGAATTTTTAACCAAAAGTTATGAAAGATGAACAAAAAATATAACAGTAGGCTTTTCAACCAAAAAGAATGAACTTTTAAAAAAAATTTGGATTTTCTTATTGGCTTATATTAATTCAGTTTGCATTTAAGCGAAAAACGGGATAAAGAGAAAGTTCCTTTCCAGTTTCACCAAAAAAGATGAAATGTTTGCAAAAAGAAATTAATTTTAAGACCAATAAGACGAATTTTTTTACAAAACAAGTGAATTTTCATCCCAAAATATAAATTTTCAACGAAAAACTAAATTTTGGCTAAAATTATGAATCTTCAATCAAAAATATGAGCTTTTTTATAAAGTAGTTAAAAATGTAATCAAGTAATTGAATTTTCAACCCAAAATATTAATTTTCAACCAAGAAGATTAAATTTCGACCAAAAAATAAGATTTTTTCACAAAATACAAGAATTTTCAACCAGACAGTTTCATTTTTCACCAAAATGATGACACTTTTAACAAAAAAAAGTTGAATTTTCAATAAAAAAATATTCATTTTCAACAAAAAAGTTCATTGTTAACTAAAATGATGAAACTTTAAGGAAAAAAATGATTTTTTTTTACAAAGTTCGACTTTTAATCAAGTAATCGAATTTTCAACAAAATTTTCTTTTTTTACCTAAAAAATTGAATTTTCAACTAAATAGTAGAAGTTTGAACCAAGCGAGATAAATTCGGAACAAAAAATATAATAGTAGACTTTCCAAGCAAAAAGAATGAACTTTTAGTCAAAAATATTTGGATCTTCTTATTGGCTTCCATTAATTCAATTTTGCATTTAAGCGAAAAAAACGGGAAAAGAGGGAAGTTTCTTGAAAATAGTGGAAAAAGAGGAATTCTTTTTAAAAGGAGAAGAGAAGGAACGTTTGTCGGATCTTACTTTTTAGCCTTCATTCCAGGAGCAATACTGGGAGCTCTGTGAAGGTGGGAGTTGACTGGTGGTTTCGCCAGCCTCCTGGGAGCTGGACTTCGAGGAGGAGTTCTTGGTGGAGAACAGTCTAAAAGTTGTTCTGCACTCTCTCGAAGTTCGGCAATGTTATCAAGAACTGGCCTACCACCACTTCCGGATCCAATACTTTCCATGGGACCAGCATACGAAGCGCCACTATCACTGTCATCCCATGAGGTACCTGTAGATTCAAAAATCGTTTAACTATACAATCAGGGTGGCCAAAAAACTTCATTTTCTTTAAATTACATTTTTTTCTGAAAAATGATCTTCTCCTTCGCTTCGCTGGGAATCGAACCACAGACCTTCCGACTGCCGGTCAAGTGCTTTTCCCTTAAGGTACTCGAGAAATTGAAAGAAGAATCCTTTTTCAGGCAATCGGAAGTTTTGTAGTTCGATTACCAGCGGAGCGAAGGAGAAGATCTTTTTCAGAAAAAATTTAGTAAAAAAAATTTATTCATAACTCCATCTAGTCTGAAAAGACGTTAAGAAATTCTGCTATTCCCTGATGACAATACATACAGATTCCTTAAAAAAATTTCAAATTTAAATTTAAAAATTAGAAATTTATTATCCTGAACACTTGTTTAAAGCTTCTGTCATATGAATTCCCTGGCTTTTTAAGATTTGTTTTTAAAATCCCAGACTTTTCCATGATTTCCAGGTTTTTGCTGAGTTAGAGTAGTAGAGAGGATTCTCTTACGCTTGTTTAGGGAATCATCCCAAGAGTTGGCAGAATCCGAGGTGCCATAGGATCTTCTTCTCGCTGGACTTCCAGGAGCAGAACAGGTCCTCGCAAGTTCCAAGGCTTCGGTGCACTTGTTTCTGGCAATTCGACACTGTTCCAGGAGGATCTCGTTGCCCAGTTTTTCCGCCAGGGCCATCATCTCTGTGAAATGTTCTGGAGGAAGGGGAGGTCTGGCCATGAGGAACTGTTGAGCCCGACGTTCTCCAGCTAGTCGCGCCTCCTGGGCCCATTCGTACGCCCGATCCTGGAGCAAGCAGCATCTCGAAGTGTCCTCAAGGTATTCCCTTCTATCCTCCAATCGGGAACCGAATCCACGGAGGTGATGCTTCAAGGATCTTGCAAGCTCCCGTAGACCGCTGGCATTTGCTGCCTCCGCAAGATCACTTCCTTTATCCAAATGTCTCTGCAACAATAAGAAACCAGTTTTTATAATAATACTATCATCATTCAGGACAAAAAAGTAGAGATCATCAGTCAGTTTAAGTATTTTTGTGTTATCTACGACATCTGATGACTTTTTGAAGCTCTTCGCGTCAGGTAATTGCTAGAGAGACTGATCAGCGACCTATGTCGTATCGAATAAGCAACACTGGAGTTCTAGATTGAAATAAAGTGTAAACTCTATCTGAATTTCCCTTACTCGTAGGCGGTAGACGCATGCTGCCTTTGACTAATTTTGATAATAATAGTTTTTCACATGACGTTCTCTTTTTTCTTTCTTCATATCATCAGTAATGTAAGGATCGTCCTCAATTTATATTTCTTTCGCAAAGAATTTATAAAGATTAAATTTACTATAGATTGAATAGTTGTGCATTATTTCCACGCATCAGTTTCCTACGCAAGAAGCATTCCATTGAAAGATTTCATATGCAAATATGATGTTTGCATCAACAGGATATTCTTATTACAAAAAATTTCTTTAACAACAAAATGTCACGAAGATTAAGTCGGTTTGAAAAACTAATCCATGGAAAATAGAATAATTCGTCGACTAATATACAAATTTAATTTGTGAACGAGAAATTAATATATTTTTTTTTTTGCCTACAAAATCCAAAAGCTTTTTAGTTAAAAAATTTGAGGAAATTTGAATTTATAAATTTCAAACTAGGATGCCTACAAAATAATGATTTTTTAATTTTAATCATTTTCCAAATTTTTGAGAACATTGGGAAAGATATGTAAAACTTTAAAGCATTTTTAGTATTCTAATACACTTAAAAAATTCTAAACTGTTCCATTTCATTTTTGAAGATTGACAAATATTTGTATACAATATTTCCAGAAGGATTTAGAACATATTGAAAACTTCAAAAGTAAGTCTAACGATTCTAAAAGATTTCCTAAGATTATCATCGCTTAACGGACTTCAATAATGTTAAATGTCATAGAAATTTCACTGGATTTCGCAGAAGGTATAAAATTTGCATACGATGACATCAGGTTTCAGAACATTACAATTTATCTGGATAATCCTTAAAAGATTTTGAAATATTTCAATAGATTCAAATGGATTTCAAACGATCTTAGAAAATTTAATTATAACAATTATTTTGGAAATGTCAAAGGATTTTCGAAACTTTCAAGGGATTTTACAAGATTCAACGACATTATTTACCTAATAATTTTAAAGCAAAAAATTATAATCAATTTTAATTTCACAAACTTTTTAGTTTTAAATGTCCTAGATTTAAACTCTATTTTGTAAATAGCCCACTCGCATTAGGCAAAAACCTACGCATCCAAATTTTTATAAATTTGAATTAATAAAGAATTTAGGCCGGCAGATATGGCACAGAAAAGATCTTTTATTATTAAATTGTATCTGGCTAAACCACACCTTCAAAAACTGTAAACATAATTAAACTTCATGAACTAATTGTATAATTGGCTAATTGAAAAACCTCGAATTGTGGTAAAAAAAAGTTATAGTTCGTAAAAGTTATACTTAAAAGTAAATATAGTGTGATAACTGCTACCAAAGTCCCAAGCCGCTAATAATTTACCGAGTCAAAATATTTTAAATCGAACCCTCGAAAAGGGGATGAGTCAGTATTGAAGATATTGGGCGCAACGCCATTAATAGTTTCAGGTATTCTCCATGAACACATGTACGAGATTTTGTAAATGCGCCATCAATCGAGCCATAAATATTTCGGAACATACCGTTTTTATTCTATGGGGACTATAAATTTTCATTTCATCCTCTTTGATCCTTACTTATTTGAAACTTGATATTGCGAAAATACAAAACTTTAAACTCGCTTTAAGGTGGTTTTAGCGTGACTCAGTGAGTCATATGAGAGTGTAAAAAAGTATTTTTGATTTACATGGAATCTTTTGTGTTTGAAAATCCGAAAATTAA
>NC_046663.1:83733483-83741307 GCF_010883055.1 Belonocnema kinseyi
GGAGCTCTTCTTAATATTTTGACACCAAAATCATGTCGATACACCTTACCGACTGCGAGTAAAGCCACCCACGCTTTAACTTGACAGACTGTAAATCTTTAACGAAAAATGTGATTTTGAAAAAAAGTTTCAAAAGTTGCATTTTCATACAAAAAATGAAATTTCTTCTATAACAGATAAAATTTTTAATAAAAAAGATAAATTTTCAAAAATATACTTGAATTTTCTGTTAAAAGAATATTTTAGTCGAGTTTTCACGATCAAACTATGAATTTTATAACAATAATTTTCTACCAAAAAATTGAATTTTCAATAAACAAAGACGAATTTTTTCAACCAACAAGAATGAATTTTTAACAATATAGTTAAATTCTCTAGCAAAGTTGCATTTTTATTCAAAAAAGATCAATTTTGAACTAAAATAGATAAATTTGTAATAAAAAACAATGTTTTTTTATAAGTGGAACTTTCATCCAGAAAATATTTCAGTTCATTTTTCAACACTAAAATATAAATTTTAAGCAAAAAGTAAATTTTCTACGAAATAGTTAAGTTTTCAAGAAAATAATATAACAGCTTAATTTCTAACGGAACAGTTGCATTTTTATAAAAAAAAAATCTTTAATTTCTGCTTAAGCAGGTAAACTTTAAAATAAAAAAGACTAACTATTATTTTAATATATTTCTTCTAATATTATAAGTCTATGCTCTAGAAGAAAAAGGCTCAGCCGCTTCTGGACTGAAGAACCAGGAAACCCGCTCTGAAAATGTTGAATATAGAAAAGAAATCAACTTACTTTTCGAGAGTTGGGCGACGCTGATCGACCGATCGTTAATCTGATCCGCACTAGGCCTTATGTCCAAACACGGTTTGTTTCCAATTCCCATACTGGACATCTCTGCCATACGCACTTCTGAAATGAAAAATATACAAAGTCAATATTCAGTTCTGCTATCGATTTTTCACGCTTTTCTTCAATTCACTTAAAAAATTGTCCATTTTTTACCCCTGTTACGAAGCGCCTGCTTCCAAAGAAGATTACTAAGTTCCTCAGTCCAGGCTTTTTTGATATCCTCACTGGCGCACTGCAGCGTGTAAGTATCGCCAGGTTTTCTTTTTCGGAACCAGATTTCGAACTTTGTAGGTGAATCAGCAATCACGGCAGTTAATCCAATGTCCGTCGTTTTAATACTGTGCTTGTATATGTAAATGTCGAGGTTCTGGAAAAAAGAATAGTAAATATTCTTTGAAAAAAATTAACTCCTCCGCAAACCATGCCTCGTTTTTTTTATTTACCTTTCTGTCAGGGAACCTTCTAGCTTTGCTGAACAGTATCAGATCTTCAAAAAGAAACACCTGTCGCAAACACTTTTTGCCCTTTCCTTGCCAGACCAGAAACTCATTTTGCCTGAGTAATCTTCCCTGTTCTTTTACATTCACCTGCAATGAAAGAAAGTCGATATTGAGCAATATTTGATATAATTCGCATTATACATTGAGCAACCCTCGGACCATTGAACTTTTTGAAACTTTCTTTTAATGGTGCAAATATTTTGCACCTATTTTCAAAAAATGAGACTCATGCTACTATTGTCTTATATCTTTAAATAATTTTATTGGATTTGCAAGATTTTATGATGTTTTAAAATATTTCAAGAAATTTTCCAAATTTCAAGTGATTAAAAAAAATAATAAATAAAGATATCAAAGGATTTTAAAAATTTCAAGGAATAATAGGGAATTTAAAAAAATGTATAGAGAACTTTAAGGAGTAAATGAAATGGAATGATATTTTAAGGGAATTCTGGGGATTTAATTATATTTAAAGAATTTTAGAAGTTTTGAACATATAAGTCCTAAGTATCTTTTAAACTGACTCGAAATTTTCATAAAATTTGGTAAAATACTATAAAATTTTTTTTTAATTTTCTAGATATTTTTTTGACATATCTTATATTTATAAAAATATAAAGCAAATAAAAAAATAAAATTATAGTAGATATTCGAAATTTGTATTTTTCAATAAAAATCATTTTTATCTACAAATTATAATTTGTCCATATATTTTTTGTTTATTGTTTTGATTAAAAATTGTGGCTTGATTGAAAATTCAATAATTTTGTTGGCGATTCGTCTTTTTGGATAAATTCAACTATTTTTTACGTAAAATTAAGTTTTTCTTTTCGTCAAGAATTTATCTTATTAATTTACTAGGTTAAAAGTTAAACGAATAATTAAAAAATTCAGTTATTTGGTTGATCAGTTTTCGTTGAGAATTCAGATTTTTTGGTTGAAAATGTATCTACTTGTTTGAAATTTTAACTACGTTGTGCAGAACTAATTTCTTCTTGTTGCAAATTCAATATTTTTGTTGAATATTCGTCATTTTTTGTAAAACATCAATTTTCTTTGTAAAAAAATAATTCTGTTTGGTAAAAAAGTGACTTTTTTGTTGGAAATTCATATTTTTGGGTTAATAAACTAAATTTTTTTGTAGAAAATTCGTCTTTTTTTCGAAAATATTTAATATTTTTTTGGTTGAGAATTCAACTAGTTTATTGTAAATTTGTCTTTTTTGAACGAATTTAACTGTTTTTTATTTTAAATAAAAATGGCTTTGAGTTGAAATAACAAATATTACATTTATTCGAGAATTATTTTATCTTGTTTGAAAATTTAACTGTTTGTTTGAAGGTTAATTTTTTTATCGAAATTTTGACAGGTTGCAAGGAGTTGTACGGTATTTCAAAAAAAATTGCGGAAGATTTAAAGTATTTAAAAAATTTTCAAGGATTTTAAAAAGTATATCGTATTTTTAAAAATTCCTAGGAATTTCGTGAGTTTTCTAAGAATTTTATACGATTATAGAAAATTTCAAGTAATTAAAAAATTTCCATCTATCTCGTTAAATTTAAGAAGATTTAAAGGATTTTAAGAAATTTTCACGGTATTTACAAAATTTCAAGGAATTAAGTAATTAAACCATAATATTACAAAGAATTTCTGCGGATTTCAATGATTTTTAATATATTCTAGTGGATTTCAACAAGTTTCAAAGCTTTCCGGGTATTTTTAAAGATTTTAATTTATTCAAAGGGGCTTTATCATTAATATAAAAATAAAATCATTTCAGATGAGAGAAAAAACTTTGTGGGCTGACATCCAAAAACAGTGATTCTTTTAAAGCGGTTAATATTTTTTGTTCTCATTCTTCACTTGAAAATTAAAAAAAAAATCCTGTAGTTTTAGAAATTACAAAGAATTTTTTTATACGTACAGTTTTGGCTGGTGAACAATAATAAAAAATTAGCAACAGACAAAAATTTTCTTTGCTAAATTTACCATTTTTTCAAATATGTGAAAAAAATGTTTTTTTATTGATTCATGTGTGCACATTTTGGAAAAAGCTGAGTTCATTAAACCGGAATTTTCTTCGGCTTAAACTTGAGAAACATGTTGCAATTATTTATTTTTGGAATTTTTTTTTTGTGTTTTACGAATTATGGGATTTTTTTATTTTTTCGTAATTTTGAGACGTTTTACGCATCCCGACATTCTTTTCATGTAAGCAAAATAAGAATATATTTTACTTTTACGTTATGAAATCAACTTATTGGAAAAATTATTTTTTTTCTACCAGATTTCAAAATTAAAAATAGAAAGGTTTCAATTTGTAATGTAAACGTCCGATTGAAACTTTACAAAATTTAAACAATTTTTAAATATGTAATTTCAAATAGATTCATGATTACACAATTTCATTCCATTTCGAATCGTATGTTCAAATATTGTATGAGTCTAAAATACTCCATTTCTAACCCATTGCAAATTGAAATTTTTTAATTAAAAAAGGAATTTTTTCAATATTTCGCAATATTTCACTTGATATTTAAAATGAACAATCATAAATCCAGTTTCGAGATATAAATAACAATTTAAAAAAATATTAATTTCAAGTTACTTAAAATAAAAATAATTAAACTTCTAATTTAAAAAGTGTTTGATTTTAAACGATTACTTTTAAAATATTTAAATTTTAATGTTTCTAACTTAAAATTCCTTCAAAATTATATAATTTTCCTCACTTAAAAATTCATTAAATTATTCTTTTTTTTTAACCAGAAATCTTTCAACCGTTTAATTTATATGAGTTTTAAATAAGAAATTTTATAGTTTAACGTCGTTTAATTGAAAATTACGCAATTAAATAAAGTTCAGGTATTCTATTTTCTACGTATAAATAATTCAGTTTCAATTAAAAATTTTTTAAGCTACGATTTTGAAAGTTGAATATACAAAAGATTCAAATTCGAAAGATTGAAAAAATAATTAACCCTAATTAATATTTAAAAAACTGGATTAAAATATTTTGCTACTAAATTAGAAAATTGTTGCTACTATTGCTACTTTTTTGAATTGATGAAATGAGTCCGAGGCCTGTCGAGAATGCATATCCAAATTTAAAAACGTACATCGCAATCTCGAAGCGAGTCCATCGCAAGAAGGTCGTTTCCATGTCGAAGTTGAAACCGCACCATTTGTTCAGCCGCTCTTAAGTCTGCTTCGCCCTCAACCATCGGTTTTTCCGTATCGTCCGTCTCGTCTTTGTCAGCATCAGTTCTAGGTTCTGAAAGATCAGTACCGGCTTTCACCAGTTGTTGGAGAAGCAAAGCATATTTGCCCATACGTTGCACAGGCTTCAAAAGATAACTCGCCAGATCCATTTTGTCTCCCAGTTCCATCTGCTTCGCCTTGAAGAAGTGGCTTCCGTACTCTGCCATCAGGGAATCCGAATTCGGTTTGTTTTTATTGTACAAGGCGTAAAGGTAGAATTTCTTCTCCTGCGAGGATCCATAATTAAAGCAGATATTATAATATGTTCCATTTTTAGGCAATACACTTAACTCTCGATATAAGACCCCCCTCTATGCCCGAAACCGGTCTTATATCGGGAATTGAGTGTCTTTCTAATTGACTAGCATTATATATTTTTATTGATTATATGTATAAATCCCCTAAGACTCCTTAGAAAATTGAGAATGATTTTGAAGAGTCCACGTACGCAGAAAAAGATTTTAAAAAGTTTTGAAGAATATTTCTTTTATTTTACAAGAATTTAGAAAACATAAAGAAGAATTTGAGTCAGTTTAAAATGAATATATTTAAGTCTTTTGAAGTTTTGATGTAATCTAAAAACATTTGATAGATTGTCAAAAATCTTTCTTAATTTCAAAGCATTGTTAATATCTTCAAAACCTCTTAATTTCCTAAATATATTTTTAAATATATTTTCTTAAAATTTGAAAAATTCATACTTTTTCAAAATTCTGTAAAAGTTCCTAAAGCTTCTATTTTAAAGTTTAAGAAACTACATTTTGTTGAAAAAATGTTATCTCTTTCAAAATTAAAAGTTATTTTTCTATCTTTTCAAATCAACTGAATATTTAGAAAATTTATAAAAATTTCAGATGTCAAATCGAAATTTCAATTAAAAAATTAACCTTCAAACAAACAGTTAAATTTTCATACAAGATAAAAGAATTCTCGAAAAAATGTAATATTTGTTATTTCAACACAAAAAGATTTTTGTTATAAATAAAAAACAGTTATATTCGTTCGAAAAAGACAAACTTGCAATAAACTAGTGGAATTCTCAACCAAAAAAATATTAAATATTTTCGAAAAAATACGAATTTTCTATAAAACAATTTAGTTTATTAACCCAAAAATATTAATTTTCAACAAAAAAGTTACTTTTTTTATCAAGCACAATTATTTTTTACCAAGCAAATTGATGTTTTACGAAAAAAGACAAATATTCAACAAACATATTGAATTTGAAACAAGATGAAATTAATTCTGCACAATGTAGTTAAACTTTTAAACTATTAGATCAATTTTCAACAGACAAAGATGATTTCTCAATTAAAAGCGTAATAGTTGATATTTTAATCTTAAAAGATATTAATTTTTAATTTAAAACCGTTTTTGAAAAGTCGTTAAACTTTTAACTTAGTAAATGAATAAGCTAAATTCTTAACGAAAAGAAAAACTTAATTTTACGTAAAAAAAATAGTTGAATTTATCCAAAAAGAGGAATTTCCAACAAAATTGTTGAATTTCCAATTAAACAACAATTTTTAGTCAAAACAGTAAACAAAAAATATACCGAAAAATTATAATTTGTACATAAAAATGATTTTTATTACAAAGTAAAAATTTCGAATAGCTACTTATTATTTTATTTCTTTATTTGCTTCAAAGTTTTATAAATATAAGATAAGATATGTCAAAAAAATATCTTTAAAATTTTAAAAACCAATGTATAGTATTTTACCAAATTTTTGAAAATTTTGAGTCAGTTTAAAAGATACATAGGACTATTTGAAGAATATAAACAGTTAACATTTTTAAATTCATTTTCGGAAGTCTGTCAAAGCTTTAAAATATTGATTATACCTTCAAAACGTTTAAAATTCTTAAATATCTTTTCAGCTTTAAAATATCTTTAAAATTCTTCTTTTACAATTTTGGAAATCTGTTGGAATATTTGGAAATCATGTAAAATAAAAGAAAAAATTGTTTACTATTGTGAAACCTTTCAAAATCCTTAAGAATCTTCAAAATTTTGATTTCTAAATATTCAAAAATGTATATTTTCTAAAACTTTTTTGAAGTATTTCTAACTTTTAAATTAATTAAAATAAAAATGATCAAACTTTGTAGTCATACTAAATGGACATTTTTGTTTTAGAATCGTTCCTATGATTTTTAGAATTTTTAAGAAATAATTGCAAATGTTTGAAATCTTTGTCATTTATCTCTTAAAATTTATTTTTCAAACAAACAAAAATTAGTTTAAATTTTTCCAGGAATTTTAAGAAAGTTGTTCATCATCGTGAAACGTAAAATTCTTCAAAATTTTGATTTCCAAAGATTCGAAAATGTACGTTTTTTCTCAATTTCTTTGAAATATTTCCAAGTTTTTAATTAATTCTGAATCTTTTGAAAG
Organism: Belonocnema kinseyi; assembly: GCF_010883055.1. NCBI lineage: Eukaryota > Metazoa > Arthropoda > Insecta > Hymenoptera > Cynipidae > Belonocnema > Belonocnema kinseyi. The sequence goes on from NC_046663.1 coordinate 83,740,497, forward strand.
CTTCTAAATTTCTCTTAATCTTGATTGAATTTTTTTATAAAACTTTGTAATCATGCTAATTCAAAAACTTAATGTCCATATTCTTTTTCCAACTTTTAAGAAATGATTGTAAATTTTTTGAAATCTTTGCCAATTTTCCCTAAAAACTAATTTTGTTAAATCAAAAATTAGTTTCAACTTTTTCAAAAAATTTTACAATTTGTTTTCATTCTTTTGAAACACTTGAAAATTCTTGAAAAGCTTCTTTTTTAGAAATCTTAAAAAATATACATATTATATTATATTTGTCAAAGTGCTGGACATCTTTGTTTGATTTTTTATTATAATTATCAATGAAAATATTATTTAGATAATCGTAAATTCCTCATAAACCTGAAGTTTTTACCATTTTTTTATGGAAAAGTAGTTCAGAGGTAGTTGCGATATATTAATCGAAAACGGCGCCATACACTTTTTAATAATTGGTTAAGAAAACTTATTTTTCGACTTACATGACGGATGAAACACTGCCCAACCATCATTGGCGACTGTTCACATTGTTCCAATTCCCGCAGGAAGTGTTGACTATGAAACTCGTAGATTTTTTCTACGTTGCCAAAAATGACATTTCTTTGGCCTCTCAAGGACTGAGGAATGTCCTCGCGGACCAGTTCTGGTATATAATTCTGAAAGAGCAAAACAACATAGTAAATATATAGAATTTTAGATTATTATCGTCTCTACGCTAATTAATAGAGTCAAGTCAATGCCTGGCACTAAAGTCCGCCCGCTCAAGAGTACAAGACTAGAACTAGAATTACCTCTATTATGT
>NC_046663.1:83741407-83750249 GCF_010883055.1 Belonocnema kinseyi
TTCATGGCCAAACGATGAAACTTTAATTAATTATTTCTCTGTAAATAGACGGTCAATCAATCTGAAACTTCGCAGATGTATTCAAAAATAGTTAAAGAAGTTGTAATAAAAATTTCAGCTTTTTAGCATGGATTTCGTTTCACGCTAAAACCACCTTAAACTTGCATTCAGTGGACTTTTTAAAATTGTAAATCGGAATTTACAATTAAACAATTACAGATTTAAAGTTTGAAACTGAGAAAAAAAATTATTTTACATGAAGGCATCAATAATTAAAGAATTAAACAACCTGAATAATATAAGATTAGAACTTTCAAAATATGACGGATTTGAATTAAATTTAAAACATTAATACTCAAGCTATTTTAGTTTTAAATTGTTCAGAATTTAAAACTGAATTGAGTTATTCTCTAGAAAACCCACCTGAGCCGACTCATGTTTTGGCACAAAATTACCAAAGACACTTTTCAAAACATGTTTTTACAAACCAAAAATACATGTTTTAGTTTCTGCAAACATTTAAAAACCCATAAAATATCCTCTTTTGTTTAAGAAATACATTTTAGATGATTTTGTGTCGTGCCAAAACCTAAATCGACTTGGGTGGTTTTTCTAGATAATGGGACAATTGTCAACTGCGAGGTTTTGAAATGAATGCATCAACAGATTGACTTTAATAGTCAATTACAGTAAAGTAGTAGATCAATCTAAAATACAATGATAAGTTTTAATATTTAATAATAATATATTTAGTCTACTGTTGGGTTAAAATTTTTTTAAACAAAGTAATAGATTAGATGGTTAAAAATATTTTGTTCCGTCTAATTGGCTTATGTTCATTATTTAATTTAAACCACAACCAAAATCATAATTGGAGAAACATTTTTAACAATTTAATCTATTAGGATATTAAGAAAATGTTAACTACATTCTAAGTGTAATATGTATGTATGTTATAAAAGGTCCACTGGCTTGTGGGGTAAAAGTTAGGTAGCCCTTGCATAAATTTGGATTATCAAAGAATTTAGGCCAGTAGAGGGGAAAAAATATTCTTTATTCTTTAATTATATGTCTGAAAAAACTAGATACTAACAAACAATAAGAACTTAATTTTAGAGTCTCGCACCATTTTTTCTATTGCCTTTGAATTTCTCTTCACCTCTGTCATTTCAACATGTATCCAAATACACTTTTGTATATGTATCTCATATTTCCTAAAGGTATCATCTGTTGAGTGCAGTTAAGAAACGAATAATAGATAGATTCTGGAACACGTGCCGGTGTAAAAAGAGTACATCAACCCCAATAGCGCCCTTAGAATAATTGACAATGGGTCATCATACCGAACGTGGGAGTCTACTTAAACGTCGGTCAAATGGCTAAAAGTAAAACTGACGTCCCTCATTATCCGCGACAAAATTCATTATCCGTACGATTATATATGTTTCCAGCTAGGGGAGATATTAATTGTACATGGAGATACTTCATTCAAAAAATACAACCAAAAAAGTGTTGATTAAAAAAGGCAAATATATATTTTTAATGCTATGCGACGTTTTCGCTATTGACTATCGGACATCTGCCATTACAGTTGTATAATTCTCATTAGTTTTTTTATTTATCTTCCTTTCATGAAGATACTGAACAATGATAAGACTTTTTCAGTATTAACTTATAGTACTCATTTTTAATCTGCACGGAGATAATGTACAGTCCAACCAATGTTACTAATTCTTGATCTGATCACGAATATTCCTAACTAGCAAACACGGTTACCTAGCAGTTCTGTATAACTGTTCTAGAACAAAAGGCAACATGTTCTAGAACAAGTTCATAACAGGTTTCGTAACCAGTGAAGAATTGTGTCATCCATCAAGCTTTGAAACAATTCTGCAACAGGTCTAACACGCTAACACACGTTCTATCAAAATTCTGGAACACTTCTAGAACTCGGTTATACACATTTTGTAACAATTCTAGAACTCTTCTACGCACGTTCTGTAACAAATCTAGAACTTTGCCACGCATGCTCTGTAATAGTTGCGGAAAAATTCTATAAAAATGCTAGAACTTTTACGTAACAAATACAAAAGTGTTATGACATAGAAAACAAAGCAGTCTGTCCTTGTAGAACGCATGTCTTACTAATCAAACAATTCCAGAAGACGTTTCAGTTTCGTATGACATTTGAAACTCATGCAGTGACATATAGCTAATTCAGAGATATATGAAAATCAATGAGTCACAGTTTGCTCTTTCAAAACCAAAAATTACTTTTTAGAACTGTCTTTTTGTTTTGTTGATTTTATTTTTCAGTATTTTTTTGTTCAAAGTGTCTCTTCCCGAGATTTCGGGACGAAACACTTTTTGCAGCTTCGCCAACTTTCGGAACTAGACGCAACCTTTCCTGTTTGAACTATTAATAATTTATTCTCTGTGTGTTAAAAAAAAATTCCTATCTAACAAATGTCATGAAGGGAAAAAGTCTCTTTTGACCTAAAATAATATGCATAATACTTATATTCATGTAAATTCTAAAGGTCCAAGGAAATTTCACACTTCTATGCTTAGGAGTAGATGCAAAAGCGACTGAATAGACACCATAGAAATTGCGCACTTTCCATAAACCCTATACGATTATCCTAGTCCGCCCTATAAATTAACAATATCATCGCCATGCCACACGCCACCAACCAATAGGGTCACATTAGTTGCAGTTACGCCCAGCTGTCGATTTATTATATCTATTACATGGGGAAACATGTTTCTCGACCTTCCTCTATATAGGGTGGAAAAAATTAGTAAAAAAAGCTGTGTAAATATTGCTCCCCATTGGTAAAAGCCATTCCCCTTTCAGTCTGTAGAGTTTTTTCGTTTTGTGAAAAAAAAAATAATAATAAGTATCGTAAGCTAGCGAGAATAGGAAATAAAATTACTTCGGATTTAAAATTGAGTTTTTATACTGTCTACGATAAAAGAAGTGGGCGTATATAATATAAATGCGCTATTAAATGAGACATCGAATTATGAAGATAATACGTTCCTCCTAGTCACCTTCAGTGCAACTTGGCGACGCAAATCATAATTTATAAACCTGTTTCAAAGGTCGATTACCTATTCTTGGGTCGTACAAGGAATGCCCCCCCCTGTCCATATAAGCAAAATGCCATTGTGATATTCTCTTTATTACTTATTCAAATCAACAAATATTAACTCCTTCGCCATACGTAAATATTTATATTTTTGAATCATAAAATGACAGACTTCAGAGCCCAAAATGCTTTCAAAACAAGGGAAAAAGAGTGATTCAAAAATAGTGGAGTAATAGGGGAATAAATTCTCTTATATAAAATGAATGTAGATACCACATTTAGTTCAATATTAAACGCTTCAAATTCCTAAAATATCAAGTTAAAATAGCTGAAATTTCAACCAACAAATCTGTCTATCAAAAGAGATAAATTTTCATTAAAAAAATCAAGTTTTCAAGATAAAAAACTAATTTTTCAGAAGACACTTGTGTAATGTACAATAATGAAGTTCAATTTCAAATAAGAAAAATAAATTTTCCATCAAAAACGATCATTGTTCCACCATAAAAGGCGTATTAAAAAAAAGTTACATTTTCAACCATTATTATTCAAAGACCAGAGTTTTAATCTTGTAACATTTTTAATACAGAAACTGTTATAAACGGAATAAGACACTTAGAAATTATAATTTTATTTTTTTATTTTTTTATTCTAACCATAAAGCACGAATTTTATATCGAAAAAGAGAAATTTTCAACAAAGCAGTTGAATTTTTAATAAAAGATGATTTTATAATACAGCAGTGGAATTTTCAACAAAATAATGGAATTTAAAAAAAATAAGTTGAATTTTTAACCAAATAGACTAATTTTCAAACAACTGGTCGAATTTTCAAACAAAAAATGTAAACTTCAACTAAAAACAGTTGCATTTTCTACGAAATATTTGAATTTCCGTGCTAAAAAGACGAATTTTTTAAAAGGCAGTTGAATTTTCAACAAAAAAGTTCATTTAAGCAAGAATTATCTATAAAAAAAGATGACTTTTTAATAAAATATATAAATTTTTCATCAAACAGTTGTATTTTAACTAAAAAGATACTTTCTCAATAAAAAATGGAATAGTTCAATTTTCAGTTTAAAAAATTAATTTTTAACAAAATAGTTGACTGCTCAACCAAGTATTTAAATTTTTAAACAAAAAAGTTGAATTCGTAAGGGAATATGCAACAGTTTATATTTTAACCAAAAAAGCTTTAATTAAAAATAAAAATCAATTGAACTTAACAAAAATACGAATTTTTAACAAGATATTTAAATTCCGTTAATTTCGTAACCAAAAAAGTATAATTTTCTACCAAAAATAACGAATTTTTAACAAAGTAGATGAATGTTTAACCAAAATTTAAATAGTTAAGTTTTTAGTTAAAAAATGAATTTTTAATAAAAAATTGAATTTATAATAAAATAGTGAAATCATAAACTGGAGCAGATTAATTCTCAATCAAATAGTAGAAGTTTTTATTGGGTTCTATTGATTCAGTTTGCATTTAGTCGAAAAACGAGAAGACGGAGAAAAAGAGGAAGTTTCTTAAAAACAGGGAAAAACAGAGAAATTTAAAAAAAAGGGGGGGGGCAGGTGAATACGGAGAATGATGTGAAGTCTGAAATGGATATTTAGAAACTCTAATTAAAATATTTCTAATTTTCTGTAACTAATTTCGAATATCTGATTCAATTATGCTCAGAGAAGGCATAAGAAAATTTTTCACTTAAATGACCTGTCCGCCCATCAGGCACAAAGTACGTTAATTTTCCTTTGCGCTCCAGTTACCTGACGTGTAAAAATCGAGTAATCAGTCTATACTGTGCTTGGTCATTGATATGCATTGCTCACGAGAATTTGCTATATATACAGAGTCCTTCCTTGACATCTTATTTGTGTTTTATATTCACGTTTATTAATTTTAAAAAAATTATTCATTAGAACTAATTTAATTAAATGACTTTAAATATCTTGCCAATATGTTTAAACTTTCTCTCAGTTTTACAACTGGTTTTTAATCGTCTAAGAACTGCAAATCTTCTCAGTTTATAATTAACGTTGGGCATATAGAGAAAAGATAAGAGGCTTAGAAAAAAGCACATCGAACGTAAAATCGAGATTAATTATTACCAAATTAAGAACGTCAGATTTTAAAAATGTATTATAATAAATTTTGCTTTTGAGCCACTTTCTGATTGATGGTTCTTTTTTTAACGTTAAATCCAAATAGTTCTTAATGTAGATTTCTCCAACCAAATTGTGTGAAGTTTACATCTGTAATACCATATAAATAAGGATTAGAAATAGGAAAAGCCGATTTTAAAATCACGTAAAATAAAGGCTACTTTGTCTATTACACATAATAACATAATTCAACTTCAAAGTTTAATTTCCATTCAATTATTAAATAATAAGTCTTTCAAATAACTATGGTAATTATCGATCACATGAAGACTGAGTATGATCTCGTAAGAAACGTACAAATTGCAAAACTTAGGATTATTACCAGCTACTACAGAAATAAATATCGTATAATCACTTGGTAGACAGTTATTAACAATTTCACAAATACCAAGTGAAATATAGCGAGAATGCAGCACCTAAAATCGATGAAAGCTTATAAGAATAAAATAAGCCTATATAATATATATTTTTAAGCAAATTTCTTTTCCAGAAAATCGTAATATTTTAATGTAATGCAACTATTTCTCCAATTGAAATCTATTTACTCTTTTTGTGGCTTGGACTTATTTGAATTCATTGTTGATCTTAGCTGTCTATATACGATTAACGGAATCGCATTTTGTTTTGATATTTGAAAAAGCGGCCGCTCGGTCAGTAAACACGAATTCCTACTGAGCGAGATAACCGAGATTATACTTTCTAATTATGGGGATATAGGCTTCGAGGTAAGAGGTAGCTTGCAGTGTCGCTAGCGGATTAATCTGAAAAATCTGCGAGTAAATTATCAACAAGATTAGAGATGCAGCAATTCGAAAAAATTTAATTATTTATAATTGGAATAACAAATTTTTAGATTTTAATCAAAAGATTTTTATTTAATAATCTCAGGGCTGATACAGCCTAGTTTATTGGAAAAAAGTGATCTATTTCAATTAAAAAGTGACCAAACGTGACTAATTTTTAACAAGGCTTTACAAAATTGCCGACAAATAATTTTAACGACACTGCGGAGTTAATGGAATGTTTCATTTTCCGAAACTTGCAATTGGCGCAAAAAAATTTACGGCGGCAATTTTTAAGTCGTCAATTTTCTAATTCGGCAATTTAACAGCATTTGCGTTGAAAAGTTTTTATTTCGCCAATAATTCTAAGTGTCGGAAAATTTTACATTCAGAAATATTTTCTGTCGGAATTTTTAACTCCATATTGCCATAACAATTTTTTTCGGAAATTATATAAAGCTTACTTCTAAAGAAATTTTGTCTCGAATTTTGTCTCGAGTCTCGTGAAAAAGTACGACGAACGAACGCCGGACCGTAACTATAAGGGTTTCTGCCCGGGCCTAAGAAACTAAATATTCGCAAAATCGAAAGAAAAAATTCATTTATTTCAGTAAAATTATAATTAATCTACAGGAATTTAAGGGAAACAAGAAGAGTCCGACGAAATCCAAAAAACTTCAAGTAAATAAAAAAATTAATTTAATTTAGTAAGTTTGCAGTGAATTTAACAAAATTCGAGGAAATTGAAATGAATTTGATACATTAAATAATGGGAGAAGAAGTTTTTAATTCAAAATTTTTAATTATTTCTTTACTTAATTCTGCATAAATTAAACATATACTAAAACACAGTTTGAAACCATTGAAGGGACTAGAATCGAGTTACACTAGAAGAATGTAATCTAATTGAACAAATTCAAGAAAATTCAAAAGAATACCCGAAAATCTTTCACTTTTATTTGAAATCATTCAGATTATTAAAATTTATTAAAAATTCCTTGAAATATTTTTAAATACCCTAAAATATTATTAATACTTTGAAATATTTTGAAATTTATTGTAACTTTTTAAAGCTCTTGAAAATTTCTTGGGATTTTTGAAATTCCCCTAAAATATGTCAAATTCTTTGAAATCCCTTTAAGTTAATGCAATCTTATTATAGGAATCCTCTAAAATACACAGTCTCTGCTTCAATTTATTGAAAAAAGTGAGTAAAGTAACTATAGTGAGTTTATTTAAAAAAATGAATTAAAAGTGACCGTGTGACCTTGATTTTTTCTGCTTTTCCTTGATCCAGAAAATTCACTGACTTTCACCTGATTTCTAGGTTTTCCCTGACCTGTAGCCAACCAGAATCAATTTTTTTCTTTTACTTTGATTTAATGAAGAGTTAGTATAATTAATCATAAGTAGAGTTTTTCATTCAGTAAAACAACCATTTCCTCCTCATCAGCATAATCATATCACAGATCAAGGGCTTGAGAGGAAGAAGAATTAATTTGTAAGAAAAAAAGTATAAGCATAAGAAAACTCGAAATGATACGCGAATGTTCAGCCCCCTGGAGGTGCAATTAATTATAATCGAGTTGAGAGTCCAGCAGAGAATTTTCAGCGATGTAATAAATGACGCTTTGTTAACATGGCGCCCCCAGCCGGACGAATAAATTGACGCTTCCGTCACGCCTCCTTCTGAACAACATAAATGTTTCTTAATGCATAGCTTGCTGATAATAAGGCGAGGCTGTTCTTTCTCTGTACACTGTGAATTAGTCTGTAACAATATATGATAAATTGCCAAGTTAAAGAGCTCTTCAGTGTCACTACTCTTATATCAATTAACTTAATTTGTGATGATAAAAATTCATTAACTATTCTTATTCATCCCAGGCGGAAAAACTGTATATACTATAATCTCTAAATCTGAATCAGCGATAAGTATACCGCTAATTGAAATCAGCTAATTCAGATATATATATATGTATATATACATATGTTTGGTTCGGTTTTGATTGCTCTAGAATCAAACCGAAGGGCCTATGACAAAGCCACCGAACGCGTCCTCGGGTTGCGGATAGAGGGTCCCTGTACCAAGGGTTTCTGCTGAATATGGTTACAGAAATAAATAGGCAGACGCGGACAATTGTTCAGGGGTGGTCCCAAAGGAATTAACCCCCAAGCGGAGGTGTGAAAACCGTGCCGAAAGCTGAATGGCACCTTGGTGAGGTGTCTAGAACGGTGACTCTGGGATACCGGGCGACCTCTCAGAGTACGCAGCCTTATCCTTGCATGCGGGGCTCTACAAGGATGGACGAACCCCTTTCCTTAGCTTCTCGTGGGAACAACAATGACAACACCAAACATAGTTGTAGTAAGTGCGGTTCAAAACAACAGAACGCGCAGGGCTCCCGACAATGGGTCGGCCAATAATGCCGACCAATCTAGAGCTGGGGGAGCCTTTGGGTGGACGGAATAACGGAACCACGACTTGCTAGACTGCTACGATGCGAGTGTGGCCCGTGAACGGGGTTACATGGCACGGCTGCATGCTCTGTGGTGCGAGCAACACCTGGAGCTATCGCACTATTCGCAGCAACGTCTGTGAAACCATGCTGAACTACTCCGTAAAAGGGGCTATGTAAGCGGAACGCCTACTCTACCATAGCTAGAACAAGCCGGCAACAAAGAAAGAGAGGCGATACTAATACCAACCGCGGGCAGGCATCCAATAGATGAAGAGCGATGCTTTACGACCCGGAGAAACATCAACACCAAGGTTTCTCTCAAGCCTAAAGATCTGGC
>NC_046663.1:83750349-83758258 GCF_010883055.1 Belonocnema kinseyi
CAAAAACATCATAGCCAAGGAGAATGAAAAGAAAGAGAGGTATCGAGACCTTATAAGGGAGTTGCAACGATTGTACCCGGAATATTCTATTAAACTGATCGTTCTTATCATCGGCGCTCCTGGAGGTGCCAAGCTTTCACTTGCTAGTAGCCTAAAAAGCATCCCTGCGTGTCAACAATATGCTAGAACACTTGCGGGAAAAATGCAGAAGGCGGTTGTCCTTGGGTCACTCCGTGTTTTTAGGGTGCACGAGGCTTTTGCTGGATCGTCGTATTGATTCCTTTACAGACTGTAACCACCTATCTCACGGTTGTGAGACGTGGTTGTGACTGAAATTTTACCGCGATTTCGCTGGAAGCGGGTGCAAATTTTCAGATTAGCACCCGCTTCCGGCGAAATCCTGCGGTTGTCCTTATGACAAATTTTTAATTAATATATAATTTCACATAATGTAGGGTAATCGGTACAATGATTGGCCATCCCACAATAAATGGGACCTCATTTAAATATGTTAAAATGCCAGAATAAGTAAAGCGGTGATGCTGAATGAGCAAGGAATTTAAACGAAGCCTGCTTGTTGAAAATATTTTTTTTAAGATACGATAGATTTCACTACAAAATTTTAGATTCTAATCGAATTTAGTCATTAAAGATAAATGATAGTAGTATTGCAACCCTAAAATTATGTCTATATATCGATAAATGGGTGGCAAATAATTGCCTTCGTAAATAAAGTGGAACATAATGATTGGCCACAGTTTCTCAAAATCAAATGACAAATATCTTTTTAAAAGTTAATTTCGAAATTGTTTAAACTTTTTATAGGCTATGCTTATATTTGTTTGTTATTCCGTTTTACAAATAAAGAGTGAAAATCATACCAAAAACGGTTTTTGGGCCCGGCCAATTTAAAGGCTAATCACTGTGTTTTAAAAATCTGTATTCTATACAACCTCATATGGCCAATAGCCATATTATTATTAGTTTATGCTAATCACTATGTTGTCGTGGACGATTATAGTACTTTCTTTAAAAATGGCTTCCCCATATTGTTCACTCCTTTAAATATAAATTGTCTACTACTTTTAAGGCATAACTTACTATCGATATTTGAAACTCTATCTAATTTATTATCGGTCGGTCTATTTTAGAATTTCGTTCAAAGCATATAGTGAGCAATAATTGTACCAATCACCCTATAATTTTTCCACCTGGGACGATGTACTCTACTTTATTACCGGACAAAATATCAATTAGGAGCACATAAATAATTTTCTTCAAAATTGGCCATAAAAATTTCAGCTCAAATTTAAAAAGATGTTTTAGAATTGTATTTGTTAGTGGTCAATAAAAGTTGTAAATGCCTTAAACGATTCGCACGAAATGGTTCATAAGTCCTAAAATGAATGTTTCTTTTTTGAATTTTAACGACTTAAATTATTTAGGATTATATTTTCAAAAAAAGGTGTTTGAAACACGCTATGGTAATTTTCCCGGTGGAAATAAAGCCGTTCTCTTCGCGTGAAATTTCCAGTAAATTGCAGTTGCCCATAACAGCCATAACCAGCAATCAGTTCAACCAATACACTGCATATTTTTCTTATTCCTTTATGGCGAGCATTCGAACAAAATTTACTGTCATTAGAGAGAATGATCAAACCCAACTGCCCAGAGGTCGAGGTACCTCGTTTTATGAACTACAAAATTGCATATTCGAGTTAAACATAAGCAAAAAATTTACAGAATGTACGAACGTACAATTGTTTTAAATGGTTTTGTTTTCATTTAACTTCTGGTTTATCGCCAGACAATCTCCATGAGTAAATACCTCAGACTTCACAGCAAAAAATGATCTGAAAACAGGGAAAATAGGGCCATTTTTTACGAAAATAGGGAAATACTACGGGGATAAATTCATAAGATTCCAAATCGAGATAAATTAGATTTTCGTCGAAATAAACAATTTTGCAGCTAAAAAAGATGAATTTTCTATAACAAGAATTTTTAACCCAAAAAGCCCAATTAAAAAAAAGAAGTTAAGTTTTAAGATTAAAATCAAATTTTTTTAGAAAAAAAATATGGCTGTTAATTCCGAAAAGATGACTTTTTTCATAAAAAAGTTCATTTTCAACCAAATACTTGAATTCCCAAAGAATAAAAAAATGGTCAAACAAACAGTTGAATTTACAACCAAAGATGTTTCCCCAAAAGAGTTTAATTTTTAACCAAAAAAGATTATTCAGTAAATAATGAAAAAATGAACTAATTATAGAATTTACAAGCCAAAAGACAAATTTTACATAAAACAATTAAATTTTTAATCAGAAAATGTAAAATTCCAACAAAAACGTTCATTTACAACTAAATAGTGGAATTTCCAAGCGAAAAAGGCGAAATTTCTGCACAAACAATTAAATTTTCTACAAATCAATTTAACATTTCATTAACATATTTTAAATTTTAATGCAATAATTTTCTTTTTAAACAAAATGATCTAATTTTTAAACCAAAAAGATAAATTTTCTTAAAAAAAGATAAATTTTTAACCTGAAAATATCTATTTTAAATAAAAATGTTGGGTTTTCACCAATCAGTTGAATTTTCAACCAAAACAGATTATTTTCCATCTAAACAATTGCATTTTCAACCAAAAAAGCTGATATTTCTACAAAAAAATGTGTACAAAATAGTACAATTGAGCTGGCAGATCGAATAAGGGTACATCAATTTTTTCGGCTCTAGCGAGATGAGTTCTCGTTTTTTTTTTCAATTTGTTTAGAGCATTGATTTTTGGAAATTCAATTGCTGCAAGAAATTTTCTTGAGTACAGTAAACAAATATTTTCAGAATTCTTTATTTTGTCCTTTAAGGGTTCATTTGCGGTCGCACTGAAAAAATCTACGTACCCTTATTCGACCCGACAGCTTAATTTTCAACAAAAGTTTAAAGTTAAATTTAAAGAAAATAGTTGAATTTTTAAACAAAAGGATGACTTTCTAAAAAAATAGTTGAATTTTCAACGAAATTACTAAATTTTCAACGAAGTTACTAAATTCTCAACCGAAAGGGATACAGTCTGAATCAAAAATATCATAGCAAACTTTTCAATTAAAAATAATTAACTATCAACCAAAAAAGATGATTCTTCAATCTTTAAGGACGAACTTTCGACTAAAAAAGATGATTTTTAAACAAGTAGTTAAATTTTCAACTAATTAAGTAAATTTTCAACCAAATAATAGAACTCTTAACCAACAGAGATGAATTTTGAACCGAAAAAATAATAGTAAACTTTTGAATTAAAATGAATTAACTTTCAACGAAAAATAGTTGACTGTTCTTATTGGGCTATAATAATTCAGTTCAGAGGGAAAAATATAAATTTTTTGGAAAAGATGAAACAGGAATAAGGGAGGGTGCTAAATCTGATACCTTCTTAGACGCGAGTTTAGGTACTAGTGATAGTTTTCGCAAAACTTCCTTTCTCCTGAAAGAATATATTGAATGGAAAACCTGAGTTACTAGACATTTGTGTGAAAGAATGCTCTGCAGGTTGCTGACCAGATTGGAATGCAAGAAAGTTGCACCTACATGTTTGCACATAAACACGCATTTTCATAACTTCGTGTGTGTAAAATATTGCACCTTCATTTGAGCGTTTGCACGAAAAATCACACGTAATAACCTCCAAGTGAACAACATGGTATTTTTACGAAACCATATAATTACTAAATAACTTAAATTTTTCTATAGGCTCCGAAAAAAAATTTCTTCTACCAAAAGAACTGTATTCTTGGATACATGAAAATTTGATTGAATTAAAAATAAATTTTGGCTGATTCAACAAAATAGTTGATTGGCCTAAAAACATTTTTTTGTTGAATCTACCGATTACTTAATCTCTCAAAATATTTGGTTAAAGCAAGCCAAAAATTTAGTTTGGTCAAACAAATATTTTGTCCCTGTAATAACGATATTCTAAAGTTGAACCAAAAAAAAAGTTGATTCAACCAAATCGTTTTCTGATAGCATGATAATACCAGGGATCACAGTGGTTCAATAGTTCAATTTCAGGTAATAAATTTTGGTAGATGAAGTATTTATTTGATTCAATAAAAAAATTTGTTTGATTCAAGCAAATTTTCATTCATATACAAGAAAACAGTTCTATTGGTTCAGAATTTTTTTTTTGCTGAGTGTTGAGCAAAAGTACCTTCTGACAGAAACGCCTTGTCTTTAACAAGTTTTCTAGTCATTCTTGTGTTCAAAATTTTTTTTACCTACTTTTGAAAGAACCCTTGAGGACTTTAACACTTTCTACTCATAAAAAATACATCGAAAAAATTCCAGAAGATCAGAGATTGAAAAATAGATAAGTAACAGAATTAAAAAAGTTTTTGTTTGCATCTGTCAAAATCTATTTTTATCAGTTGATAGACTTTGATTCCATATTACGATCATTTTTTTCTAGTGTATACGTGAATTATTCGTCGTTTTTTGATGAATCAATTGTTCAAAATTCATTTTTTTGGTAGAAGATTCATCATTTTAGTTAAAAGTTGGTACATTTGGTTGAAAATGTAACTATTTGGACGAGAAAAGTGAAACATTAGGTTCAAAATGTACTAGATTGTTAAAAATTCGTCTTGTTTGGATGAATTTAACTGCTTTTCATAAACTACTTTTATAAAGATTCATTTTTTTATTGAAAATTCATCTCCTTAGATTCGGAATTTAACTATTTTGTTGAAAATTCGTCTTTTTGGTAGAAAATTAATCTTCTAGGTTAAAAATTCATCTCTTTTGTTTGAAGTTAAACTATCGTTTATCGGTTGAGTCGTTCGCAATGTTATCGCTGTCGACGATGTTCTTCAAATCTAGAAAATTCTCGATTTTGGGTCTTTTATTGAATTTTTCAAATTTGAGAGACAAAAAGGGATTATGTAAAAAAGGGTACCTACAGTAATTCCTATAATAGGTATATTTTTTAAATGTTTAAGCAATCAAAAAGAATGATATACTACTTGAATTTTTAAATTTTCAATCCGTCCCAATATTTATAATAGGATTAGGATTTGTCTAGATCCAACCGAACATACTACTCTGAAATACTGAGTGCAATCAGTAATCTCTGGCTACAATACCTAAAGACAGGGATTTGTTGATTGGTAGGATTCACCCTGCCATTGGAAAGGCTTCCCCCACTCATCGTGAGGTTTTTAAATATTTATGTTTTATGATGTTTACCATCCAAGGACCCATTGTGTAAATGCGATACTCGATGCAATTTCAATGGCTTGCCATAAAGCATTCGCGTAACATATAGTTCTTTAGTCTAACTTTGCATTTAGAGTGATAGTACATTACATCGAATTTGGGCTTTGCTCAACGATTTATGTCACCCTAGTGTAAATAGCCTACCCCTTATAGTCTTATACCACATTCGACAAACCTGACCTTCAAAATGTAATTTATGTTTTTATCTTCCGTTTCTCGAGTACCAAAGTTAAATATTCTAAACACAAAAATTTTTTAAAAATGAAACTTGAGATTAAGTTTTATAAAGTTATCTTCACATTTTGAATGCGAAAAAGCTCTGTTTCTTATTAGCCTTAACAACCTTACGGCTTTAAATGGAAATAGTTTTGCATTCCTATCAGTTGTTAAGAGATGGCAAGTAAAAGGAAAAGTAATTAAAAACAAGCAGAAGGGAAAGCGACATCACTTAGGAACAATTAAGAGCGGAAGTAATTTAAAAGGCTTGAAGGGAATCTTAACTGCTCAAGCGTATTTTTATAATCACCGAAAAAGGCATGGAATTATTCTATTTTATACAAATTTTAGATCTCGTGACTTCTCAGTTCTAGTATTTCAATTTAATATTCTGAATTATCAATAGTAGTGGTGGATATATATATATATATATATATATATATATATATGTATATATAGGGAAAAACAATCTTTAGAACAGTATGGAAAAACTGAATCAGGAGCTTTAAATTTGAACAAAATTTTCGAATTTTGCAAAAGTTAAGTTTCCCTGCAATATTACAGTTCAACAATAAATTAACAACTTTGGAATAACTTTTACATTTCAAATTTCAAACTTGGTTGAACATTTAATTATTTCATTGAAAATGTAAGTATTTTATTAAAGATTAATCTGTTTAGGCGGAACATGCAACTTCTTGGTTGTACTACATTATTATTATTTTTTCTTTTAGGTGATTCATAATTTTATTTGAAAATTTCAAACATTTTATTGAAAAGTTAAATATACTGTTGAAAAATGTTTTTTTGTCTGGTTGAAGATTTATTCTTTTAACTGAAAACTTAATTATTTCACACTTGGTTCAATATTGACTTTTAATTACAAATTGATATTTTGTTTGAAAATGAAACTATTTGGCTGAAAATCCATACTTTTTTTAAATGCAACTGTTTAGTTGAAAATTAATCATTTTTGGCTGAGAATTCAACAATGTTCATAAAAATTCGTCTTTTTTTTGTTTGCTAAAAAATCAACTACTTTGCTTAAACTTAAAATACTTTTAAAAAATTAATTTTTTTGTCTGAAGGTTCACCATTATAGTTGAAAATTGATATTTTAGGGTAAAAACTAAATTATTTTGTAGAAAAATCGTCTTTTTGGATTGAAAATTCAACACTTGTGTATAAAATTTAACAATTTGGTTGAAAATTCATATTTTTGGTTCAAAATTCTAGTACTTGGTTACAAATCAAACTATTTTTATGAAAATTTAACTCTTTGGTACTAAATTAACTTTTTTGTGGAAAAATCATATCTCCGGGTTGAAAATTCAAATAGTTTGTAGATAAATCATCTATTTTGGCTTCAAAAATCAACAATTTTATTGAAAATTGATGTATTTTCTTGGAAATTCGTCTTTTTGTAGAAAATTAATCTCCTTAGTGTAAAATTAATCTTTTTTGTTAAAAATGTAACCATTTGGTTTGAATTGTATCTTTTTTGGTTGCAAGTTGGACTACTTTGATAAAAAATACTTTATTTAAATTGACCTTTTTGGTTGAAAATTTCGATTTTTTGTTTCTGTCTTTTGGTAAAAATTATATGTTCTATCTGAAAAAGCAGCGATTCCATTTTTGGTTGGAAACTTATTCTTCATAAGTTGCAAAATTAACATTTCGGTAGAAAATACATGCATTTTGTTAAAAACTCGTCCTTTTGGTTAGAAAATTAATCTTGTTTGCTCGAAATTAATTTTTATGGTTGAGGATTTAACTATTTGGTTAAAAATTCGATTTATTTTTTTAATTCAACTGGTTAAAAGTTCCATTTTTGTTGTATCTGAATATTAATTTTTGTAACTACAAATGTGATGATTCTACTCTTGGTTTAAAAACATCTTTGCTGGTAGAAAATTTATAATTTTATTTGAAGAGTTAACTATTTTGTTAAAAAACTAGTTTTTTTGGTTTAATTCAACTGGTTCGAAATTCGTCTTCTGGCAGAAAAGTCATCTTTTATGGCTGAAGATTTGTATTAAAAATTCTTCTGTTGTTACTTAAACTATTAACTATATGGTTGTTAAATATTAATTTTGCTGTAATCGAAAATTCTTTGTTATAGGTTAGAAATTCATATCTTTTAGTAGAAAATCGTTTTTGATTGAAGATGCAACTGCTTTTTCACGATACGTTGGAAAACTCAATTGAAAAAGTCTGTGTAACTGAGGTTAGCGATATAATTAAGAACTTGAAAAACGGTAAGGCTGCCGGGGTAGACGGTATTAATGCTGAAATGCTTTAACACGGTGGCGACTACATACCACATAGAGTTTGCGAATTGATAAATTTATGTTTCGAGATGGGAGACGTCCCAGACGATTGGAAAGAAGCGATTATAGTACCAATATACAAGAGA
>NC_046663.1:83758358-83765260 GCF_010883055.1 Belonocnema kinseyi
TCTATCCCATCCACACACTACTCCTTTCCCCTGCCGAGTGAGTCACGCCTACCCCGAAAGGGAAATGGCTTAATGGTGTAATAATAATAATAATAATAATGACTTTTTAACGAAATCGTTGAATTTTTTATCTACAAAGATGAATTTTCAACAACAACAAAAAGTTTGTTTGTAAATAACAACCAAAGTGTTAAGCTTTCAAGCCAAAGGGACGAGCTTTCTACACAATAGTTAAATTTTTAACAAAACAGTTGCACTTATAACCAAATAGTTGAACTTTCAATCAAAAACACTCAATTCTTAACGAGAAATATAAAACTTGATATTTTAACTATAAAGATTATAATTCTAAACCAAAAAGAGTTAAGTATATCAAATGAAGAAAAAACTTTATGCCAAAAAGGCAAATTATATTCAAAACGGTTGAAATAACAAAAATAACTTTCAATAAAATCGTTAAATTTCGTACCTTCAAAAACGAATTTTTAAAACAAATAGCTAAATTAAACAAAAATATCAGCCTAACAGTTACATTCAAAGTCAAATAGTTGAACTTTCAAACGAAAGGGGGAATTTTTCAACCTACGAATGGTTGCAATTTCAAGCAATTTGTCCAATTCTCAAACAAAAAAGATCAAACTTCAACTTAAAACAGAAGCATTTTGAAACAAATGGTTACATTTTCAATACAACAGGAGGATTCTTTTACAAAACAGTTTAATTTTCAACCAAAAAATGTGACTTATCAACAAAATAGTTAGATTTTAACATAATAATTAAATTTTCAACTAAAATGATGAATTTTTGATAACAAAAACATGAATTTTTCACGAATAAGTTCAACTTTGAACCTATTACTTACATTTTTAATGAAGAAACTTAATTCTCATCAGAGAAATATAATACTTTAAATACTTGATATTTCAAACAAAAAATTTTTTTATTTATAATCAAGAAGAGTTGAAATTATTAAAAAGACAGACGAATGTTTAAGCCAAAAAGAGAATTTTGTACAAAATAGCTGGATTTTCAACCGAAAAGTTCATTTTCATCCAAGTAGTTGAATTCTCTACCAGTATAATCAAATTTTCAACCACAAAAGACAATCTTTCTACAAAAAAGTTAAATTTTTAACCCGAAAATGTTAATTTTCAACAAGAAAGTTCATTTTCAATAAAATAGTTTAACTTTAAACTAAAAATATTATATTTTCAATCAAAAAAGGAATCGTTAAATTTGCAGTTTAAAAAATTGATTTTCAACCAAAGAAAAAAATTTTCAAAAAAATAGTTCAATTTTCTATCAAAGAGATTGAAAAATCTAATAAAATATATCTTTAACTAAGTAGCTTAACTTTCAACATAGCAGTTGAATTTACAATAAAGAAGAATACTTTTCTATCCCAAAAGATGAGTATAAATTTTCAACCTAAAATGGAACAGCTAAATTTTTAGTTAAAAAATTAAAATTTCGAAAAAAATTTAAAAAAAACAGCTTAGTCTTTACTCAACAAAATTAATATTTAGCAAAGAGTTCAACTTTCAACTAAAGTACATAGCTGATTTGTCAACGGAAAAAGCGAATTTTAATCAAAATATAATAATCGAGTTTAAAAGAATGCACTTTCAACGAAAAATAGTCAGATTTTCTTATTTGGTTCTGTATTGAAGAAAAAAGAGGAAATCTTTATAAAGTTTGAAAAGAAAGGAATAGGCAAAAGAGTAGGCTTGTTTTTAAATGTTTTACTCGTAAAACAAAATCACTAATTTAAATTTTTTCAAGCGTTTCAAAGATTGTTACTCACATTTATATTTTTCATGTGTGTTGTCACATTCTAATTTATCCCCCCCCCCCCCCCCCCCACCTACATCACAAATCGTGATAAAACCTCTTCTCACCGACACTTACAGTGTAACCTAGTTTTTGAAAGCCGCTTAATGGGTTTCCACCATAGTTTTGATTTTGCGTAAATTGTGAATAATAAATGTGAGTAATAAATTCAGTGAGGGAAAAATATTTGTCCGGTCGATGGCGTTTCCTTGAAAATCAAGTTTTCCTCCAATTCGACTTCGTGAAAGCTTTTTGAACCTGTTGCTCGCGATTACATATGTATATATGCATATACGAACAGCAATAAGTATAACAGGCCAATAAAGCGGATAATCAAAACAACATGGTTCCCCTTGAGGCAAATTATGTAAAGCCAATGATCCTTTCTTTCCGTCTCGCTCTTCCTTCTTCCCATCCAAGCAGACTTCAAGTCCATGATTTATGTCTTGACGTTAAAATATCTCAAGAAAGAGACATACGAAGCCGGATATCATACTGATGAACATTCCATTTCATATGATGCAAAAATCTAGTTTTTATTCTTATTTTTAGGAAAACTACTCGAATTTATTCAAGGAAGTACCTTTTCACCATATAAAGAAAGCAAACTCTAAACTAAAAATTACAATTCGATCCACTAGATACGTTACCTGGAAAGTTTACCTCAGTTTGGTGTGAAAAAACCGCCCCCGGAATATTTTTAGAAAATTAAACAAAGAATGGAGGAAATATAGCACTTTCAAGTTTTTTTTATAAATAAAAAATTTTTAATTGCGTTTTTTACACTGTGGAACTTAGCTATCGCTTAAGGGCATGTGATACTTACAGTTTCCCCGGCTATTTTCCAAAAAAATGAAAATTTTTTTAAAACTTAATTCGGAGATGCTATAAAATATCATAATGGACGTCCCCGGACCCTTTTTTGAGGGATAATAACAAAAAAAATTTATTGTGCTAAATAAAAATTTTATGCATATGCATTACTTTGAGGTTACGTCGTTTTTCATCTCTGCCTTTCCGATAATCTGAAAATTATTTATGAAATAAACTATTTTGATTGCCTGCAAACAAGGTTAGTTCCGATAGATTATTTACTATGTTTATTTGTAAGTCCAAAGTTTTCGTCCAAAAATATTGTTTCGTCTGGAAGTAACGCTCGGGCGAATTATAAGACATATAACCTCGAAATATACACACACGTTGTTAGCAATATCAAAAAGTTATTGATAAAAGAACACAAAAAAATTGTGCGGGGACGTCCGTTAGCATGTTTGCTATCATTTTCCAGATTTTGAAGGCAAAATATTTCTTATCCTAGGAATAAAGCCGGGGAATCTAACGCTGAAAAAATCGATACTATTTCCTAAGCGCTATGCAAATTAATCAAATTTTGCTAAATTAAAACTTTTTTTGAATACCCACAAAAAAGTGTGTGGGGACGTTCGTTAGCATGTTCGCTATCATTTTACAAATTTTTGAGACAAAATATTCATTATTCTAGAAAAAAGCCGGGGGAACCTAAAACTGGTAAAATCAACAATTTTTTAAGTATCACATGCCCTTAATTCAAAAAATTTTAATAAAAAATTAATGAACAGTGTTTTTTCATTTGTAAAAGTAGTTTTTTATTAGTGGGCTTAAGTCTTTTGTAGAAAATTAGTTTTTTGTTGTTGGGATTTAATATTTTCAACTAAAAATTGAACTGTTCTATTTTTGTTAAAAAATTCATTTTCTTTTAGTTGAAGATTCAACTATTTGGCTTTCAATTTATGTAATTTTTGGCCAATTCGTCATTTTTATAGTAGAAACTTAATACTCTTGGCTGAAAATTCATCATTTGCTTAAAAAGAAAAAATAGTTTGATTTAAATTTTGTTCTCCACTAACTTAGAAATCTTTCTTAGATACAAATTTAAATCTTGTTAAATATTCGTCCTTTTTTTATTGAATCCAGCTGTTTTTGATTAAAAATTAAAACAATTTTGGCTAAAATATCAATGATTGTATTCATATTGATTGAAAATTGATATTTTTTTCGGTTGAACATTTAACTACTTCAGTTTAAGATTCATACTTTTAGTTAAAAATTATTTTTTGTTTGTTTGTTTGAAATTAAACTATTTCAGTTGAAGATTTATCATTTTAGTTGAAAATTTATCCTATTGATTAAAAAAATAATTGGTTTAAAACTTAAAATGTAACCTTTTTCGTTCAAATTCGTTTTTTTTAAAATCAAAATTAATTTTTTTAATTAAAAATTTAATTAATCCAGTTGCATATCTTATCACTTTAGTTAATAATTTATAAATTTGGTGGGAAGTTAGTTTTATTCACTGAATATTTAACTCTTTAATAGTTGCAAATTCCACAACGTGTTTGAAATGTTAGGGATCTGAAGCGTTTTAAATGCACCTCGAAATGCACCGAACTTTAAGTATATGAATAAAACGAATTATATTGAGAAAAATAAAGAACGATTTTCTTTTGATACCAGGACGAGAACTCAGTTTCCATATGCTTTAAATTGAACACTCTAGCCACTGTCACATACTCAAACCACAAAGGAGACTTTAAAACGTTTTATTCAATACACAACGCAAAATAGTTTTAAACTGTATCAAAATAATGTTTATCCAATGAGTTTTCTCCGTGTAATTGTTATAGGTAAGTGATCAACTGCTATTTCATCAAAAAGAGTCTTAATCACTACAAACGATCACATTTAGGATCGTAAAAATGTAATTAAAAATTCTCAACCTACCACGTAATTTCTAAAGCACGTGATCAAAATTTGGGATTAAATCGATGTATCGGCGCGATCATCGAGACGGAAAAAGAAAGAGAGAGTATAAGCGGATTGAGCATGACTTATTCTTACACCATGGAAAGGAGTCTTCGACCTTTGCAGTGGAATGCACTCTTTGAGAGAGTTAGATCTCAAGTCTGACGTACAGCACGTTTAATCAGTGTCATAATCTTTGGACTGACCCTGAGTTTATGTAATTATTTTAAGTATTGATAATTTACAACCAAGGTTTAATATTGTTAATCTCTTTCCAGATTTAAGATTTTGCTTCATTAGATAGATAAAACTCCTAGCATAACAAGTATATAAGATCCGAAGAGCGAAAGTACGTAATTTTTACGGAAACTTTTACAGACTCATTTTATGGACTGCACACGTGGTGTCTGACATGTATGGCTGCGAGCATCTTCTCTCGGTACTTAATAGCCAAGGAACCTTCCATCGAAAAAAGACTCCAAGTGAAAGTCATTATCGCTCGGATGCAAAATGAAGTACAGGTGTATCGTCTCATGCGTTTAAGGATACTGTGAACGTTAGATGCGAAGAAGGCATAATTCTACTTCAAAGAAACTTTCCCTCAAAAATTAATTTTCCGCTTCTTGAAAATAACTACATTAACTTTTGATTTCTTTAAAATGACTTTGATTCAAGTGAATCACTTCTCGATCTCCTGCATCTAAAAAACACTTTATCTTTAATAACGGAGATTTCTTGCAAATATCACAGAATTCTCTTCACCTTCTGATAGTGGATCGTGACGATTGATTTTTAATATAACCTAGAGTTGGCCATAGGTGAAAGCCTTATGTACTTGCTAAATAAATTAATAAATTCGTATTTAAGACTTCGTGAGGTCTCTTTGAGTCGTCTGCAATTCGAATGAGAGATTTGTCCCTGGATAGCTACTGCTTTTTATATTTCCATCTTTATTGTACAATCTTATCTCAAAGGAGAAAGTATCACGACAGGTGATTTGTGAGTAGGAATCTAGGAAGATGCCATTCGTAAGGATACTGAACAAAAGAAAAGGTTTCCCGGCCATTCCGGTCACACTAGACTGCCTCTTGGACAAATTTGCATTTCCAGTCGTGTGTAAAACGCACAAGAATTGACCACATGCCGGTGGACACCGGGCAATGCTGCACCAGCTACCTGTATTCTGTTCCCCCACTACGCGGCTTCCCCTCACGCGGTTAAATTGCTTCCGCTGACTCCCGCTGGCTAGAGTCGGCGACTACAGTTCGGCTGTGTAAGGGGAAGCCACGTAGCGGAGGGAAAGGACACAGCCCGAAATTTATACTTAACTGAATCTCGCGGAGAATTTGAAAGCCTAACATTCTGATTATAAAGACTTTAAACTTTACTTTATGGTTATATGTCTACTCGTATTCTATAATTGTTTGAAGAATGCACGATAGCTGAGCTACTAAATAAAGGTAAAAAAAAACTTATCCTTTTCAGGTTTCTAGCAAAATGCAAACATTAACCAATTATTCTTTAAAACATTACTTTAATTAGGCTGTAGTTTATTTTACTATCTAATTAATATCAAATTACAATATAAATAATCGAGTAGTTAGTTTTTCGCTTTTGCAGTATTCGAAGTCCTATTCTTAACAATTGTTATCCTATTTTGTTTAGTTTTTATGCTATTTTTTCCATTCGCAAACTATTATACTGTGTAATTTCGCCATTAGAATCCTTTACCCATGCCACTCATTTTAGCATTATTCTCGATGTACATGACATTTTGCCTCGTGATTATAAAATGTCTAATTTTTACGACATTTTGCCTCATTCTGACGACTTAAGCCTCAACATGATGGAATTTTATCTTAGAACAATATGCCCCTGTTTTTTGCTATTTCGTCTCATCATTAGGCCATTATCCACTTTTTTGATGATATCTCCACATTTACACTATTTAGCCTTGTAATTATGACATTTTGTCGAATCTCTATAAAATTTTGTCTTGATATTATTCCAAATTGTAGTGATAGTTGGCCATATGATGTAAGTATATCTGATGATCATACTATTTTGCCTCATCTTGACGTTATTATGTTCCTCATTTTACGAAAAAAAGGTGGACAAAATGGCATAGGGATAGAATATTTTTATAAAAAAATAAGGTCAAATGTGATAAGGACAGGATATAATGGAAACCATTTGTAACCAATAATATAAATTGGGACCTATAGAATATAAGTGCATTTCAAATTAATAACTTAAAAATTTGGATATGCATTCAAAATTACTACAGTTTT
>NC_046663.1:83765360-83766743 GCF_010883055.1 Belonocnema kinseyi
TTTCGTTAGTCGTTCATTTGGCATTCTCTCAACATGTCCGAACCATCTTAATCGATTTCTTTCCCATGTGTCTACTAGCGTCTCTTCTGCACCACATTCTTTAAAAATTGATGTTTTATGATCAAAAAGTTCTTAGTTGAAAATTCGTTTTTCTTGTTTAATTATTCCATTTTCTTCTAAAATATTCAACTTTTTATTCTGAAGAATTCCACGGTTTGTTTAAAAATGCATCTATTTATGATTCACGTTTAATCTTTTATGTTTGGAAATTCACTGTTTTCTTCAAAGATCAACTATTTGGTTGTCAATGCAACTGCTTGGTCCAAAATTAATTTTTGTAGTTTTTTTCGGCTTTTTACCTTGAAATTTTAACTCCTTCGTTGAAAATTGATCTGTTTTAGTAGAAAATTAATATTTTTGATTGAAAATTCAACTATTTTGTTGAAAATAGAATATATTTCGGCTTGCATTCCCAAGAGTTTCATGTTGAATTAAATATGGTACCTAAACTTTTTTTTTTAAGAATTTATTTCCTTCTTTTAAAAAGTTTTGAAAATAGATTGACGTAGTTTTCAAACGGCAACATTACCTCTTAAACTTGTATGAGTTCTATAACCTCTATAACTTGTAAACTTGCAACAATCTGTTATTTTCATATATGTACTTGGGATTGAAATTCCAAGAAAGGTAATTTTAAAGTGGACGCTCAGATGAAATTGACAATAAATTGGCTATTTCAATTTTGTTTGACAATTTGTTAGATTAGTAAAAGTGTCACAACTAGAAAGTAATCTGACAAGGTTGGAGTCGTGATATGGTTCACTGGTCTGCAAGGTGTGGCTGAAAAATGATTTGTTTAAAAAGTGATCATTCGAAAATTTCCTTCTTCTCGGGCGGCTGTCAAGTGTTAAAGATATTCCAGATAGAGGTTGATATTTGAGAAGTAATGGAAGAGTGATAATTATTAGCACAAATGCTTTACAAATTTATGTTTCCTATTTATATTTATGCGAGCATATTAACTTTAAGAATGAAATAGCAATAACTTAATTATGCCACCGACGAATTACATGTTCCGTTCCTGCGTTTTGAACGTTGAAAATGCTCGTAAATATGGTAAATGATTGACGTAAATGGGAGTTAGGCAAGTTTAAATTATCTTAGGAGTTATGGTTACGACTTTTTTTGGACGGAAAGTCAAGTAAATAAACATTTTGTATTTAGTTTTACAATAAAGGTTTCTTCTGTCATTTTGCCTTAGATTTCAAGTCTAAATATATTTTATTATTATTATTATTATTATTATTATTACACCATTAAGCCATTTCCCTTTCGGGGTAGGCGTGACTCACTCGGCAGGGGAAAGGAGCAGTGTGTGGAAGG
>NC_046663.1:83766843-83782874 GCF_010883055.1 Belonocnema kinseyi
AACATGTCCCTGCATCCTACCTAAAGCATCGAAATTTTACGTGTTGTTTTGCAATATGTTTTTATAAAATTGACATTTTTCCGTGGAAGCTTTAAGCTTGGGATTATCTAATTTTTTAATTTGATTTTTAAAAATCTGTAATTTTCAATTCCTCTATTTATAATAATTATTGTCCAGATTTAAAGACTTATAATTTTTAAGGAAAACTTAACGCTTTTGTTAAAACGGCAACAAATAATAATCATGTTGTAAAAATTGGTTAAAATTACATGAAGTTCAAACATAATGTTATAATAAAGCAAAATGCCATAAATTTGTTGAGTTCACAAAAGGAGGATAATTAAGGTTGTATGATTTTAGATTTCAAAAGACTTCGAAATCAACTGAAAATTATTAGTTCAAAATTGTGTCATTTTTCCGATTTTACAACTGGTTCAGTTGTGGCAAAAACATTAGAAATGGTTATTGCGGAAATTATAAATACTTTGCAGTTTGATTTATTAACTGTTAAATTAAAACAAAGGTACTTCGGTGTTGACCGCTTTAATATTACAATTTTCAATCAGAATTCGGAACATCTCTAAATGTTTAAAACAGCAGTATTCAGAATGGTTAAAATTATAAAATCTTGAATACACTTTAAATTACGTCAAAATTATTTAATCTTGATGCTATTAAAAACTATAGAATTGGAAATTCTTCACTTTAAAATGCTACAAACGAAACACTTTATATTCAAATTTGAACTTGTGCAACTGTTTCTAATTCCAATTAGTTATATCGACTTGTAAAACTTTTCAATCATAAAAATGTTATTAGTAATTTAAACATAGCATAAATTTCGAACATAATCGACATTTCTTATTTTTAATAACTTCAAGCAGGATACTTTACTATCAGTAATATACATGACCAACTTTTTGTCTCTTAAAATTATGCCAATATGGAAGAGAAAAGTCGTTTCGTAATGACGGACTGTCCTATAAACTTAATTTATGATCGTTTCTCGCGCACGATATGTGAGGAAAGATGACTTGATTTACGTTACCTCACAAGAGAAGTCTAATCAAAACTGTGTCCTTTACATGTTTAGTGATTATCTCACCTCGTTTGAGTTGTTTTTCCATTTTTCATTCCCTTAATTGACATTGTTACAACCTATGAAGATATTTCTGTTCTTAAATGTCCTGCAGTTCTTCACTTAAGTATGTTCCATAATTATATCAACTCAAATTTGTACACGTGTTTCTAATGTCGAGAAGATTTATTGTTTTATGTAACCAATTAAAAAGTCAATCAAAGGACAATGTTAACAATAGTTATTTGACATTTTATTTTGCTAATAGTGTTAAATAAACATTAACAGACTGCATTTTTCTGGTATCAAACATCCTTAAGAATAAGAAAAATCCTTTTTCCTATAACTTCTAAAATAAAATTTCTTTCCTCCTTTAAAAAAAATATTGATAGGGATTCTGAGGACTGATTTTTGATTTAAATCATAGGACAAACGTGCACATATATCACGTGGAGTGTGTAATTTGCCCTCCTACAATTACACAAAGATCTTCGTTCGTAGCAAAACGGGCCTGTAATTTTCTGCCATTCATGGCGAAACAAACATTACCACAATGCCTACAGCGAGTGCATCGCACAAAAGATCACGCATCTGCCGTCGATCCACTACTGGGAGCAGCCATGCCCATAAGTTTCCCTCTCGTCTCAAATCCGATATTATTCGTTTAGTGAGAAAATTTCAGCTGCCCCAATCCTACCACATCAAGACCGGACACGAAACTATGTATTTTCAAACAAATGAAACGAGGGTTCCGTTTTTATCACAAAGAAAAAAGTTGCAAGGTTTTAGAACTGTTTACTCACATTATCTTCTATCGCTCCCATTACATTCAGAATCTGAATTCAACATTTTGCTATTTTAAGAATTTCCTTTTTTTAATCCTTTAACGGCCAATGTTGCAGCTGATGAACATTCAATATTTTCGATTTTCCTCATTTTCAGTTAGAGAGCTTAGAATCCCGCAAAATCAATGCGTTCATTAGATCAAAGTGGATTATTCCGCATCTCGTAAAGGTGGTTCTGAATTTTCGTACACTTAAAAGAATTCAAGAAAATGATCGACATTAAAATTTTGTTCTTGCAAAAATCAATCAGAAAACGACCATACAAAATTTCTGAAATTTTTCAGAATTTGTATATAATGGGATCCAAGCTTGGCTATTAAAGGGTTAAGGGAATTCGTCTTCAAAGAGAAACGTCATTTGGCAAGTTCCAACTTTTAGAAATGAGGTTTATTGACTTAAAACAATTGTTTTGATCTAACACATGTTTCCGTAGAAGATTATGGTCCAGTTTCATTTAGAAGTGGGTGGAAATCCATTTCTGGTATTTAAAAAAAGTCTTACAGAATATTTAGAATAGAAAATTACACAATATTTAATTTCTGAACAATTCTGGAGAGTGATTTTGAGAATATTTTTAAAGAGTCCAGAATATTCAAGAAAAGTTAATAACATTACAAAATTATAAAAACTTTTATTCTTTAACTACTATTAAAAATTTTAATATCTTTCAGCTTAAAATTCATTTTTGAAATTTCGAGTTCTTTAAGACTGGTCTTTAAAATTGTTTCACTCTAAAGAATTACAGTTTTTAAAAAACCGTAAAACGGGGATTTGGGGTAAAGCGGGACACTTGTTTTTTTTTAATCCGGAAGAAGCAATATTAATTCATGAAAAACAAAATCCTGTGTATCCTGCTTCACCCCACACTGGTCTGCTTAGTCCCATTTTACATTACATATCTCAATATATAAAAGACTCGTTTAATGATACTAATTAAACTTTTTTTATAGTTAAATGTTAAAACCTTCACATTTTGTTTCGCTAAAAAGTTTAGATTGAAATTTTAATTAATGACATCTGAGAAAATTGGGATTCTAATGTGGGTAAAAATTCAATTAGCTTTTTCAATTGATGAAGGATGCAAGTGTGTAGGACTGACAACGGTCAATGAGAAACCACTCACTCTCAGTTTATGGAATACACAAAGAAAACTTTTGAAGGTTGTCTTGCATTCCAGAACGATTCGCACATACTATCTGCTGATCACACAGGTAATGATAAGTGCTTTAACGTGTGAAAATTAGTGACGCGAAAGTGTTTCGTAAGAAATTATTTATAAAATATGTATCTACTCCAAGAAACATTAAGAATACAATGAACAAACAATAAATCGTACAATTGGTATTGCATCATATAAGCTGTATATAAAAAAGTTAAAGTAGGTGACATGCGCTTACAAAAAAGGGTTTCGTAGTCTATTTACAGTAGAGTCTCACAAAGTGCCCGCTGCACGAGACCGAGGTTCTTA
This sequence comes from Belonocnema kinseyi, assembly GCF_010883055.1. Taxonomy (NCBI): domain Eukaryota; kingdom Metazoa; phylum Arthropoda; class Insecta; order Hymenoptera; family Cynipidae; genus Belonocnema; species Belonocnema kinseyi. Next base: position 83,770,235 of record NC_046663.1, read on the forward strand.
CTAAGCGCCCGTTTAGTCTCTGAGACGCATTGGCGTATTATTTAAATCAGCGATTCCCAAACTTTTTTTGCAGTTTTCAGGGAGGGGCAGGGCCGCCACCCTACCATTTTTTCCCTCTACTAGAACCCAAGGGGGATACTTTACTGTGGGTCATGCGGGAGGTTGCATGCTTCACGCGAGAGAATTAGAACCGGTTGAGAAAATTTAAAATGTGTTAAAGTGTTAATAAATTAAATTTTAATTAGTTGAATCAATTTCATAATCTGATTTTAACCCTTAGGACTCCGCGCGGCGGTCCCGTGGACCGCATTTTTCGTTAATTTCATGTGTACTCATAACGGCCTAGAATTGGGCGGCACGGCTCCTGCTATCCCTCTTCCTGTTGCTATGCAACCGTTGCTCTTTCGCCGTGAACGATTTGCGAATGTAAACAATTTGCACGTAGAAAACATTCTACAACTGTTACCACATGTGAGACTTGCTCAAGAAAAAAAAATGAAAACTAAAAGAGCATTATTCTTTTGATTTTGAACTTACAGCTCCTACATAGTTCCTTTCTTCTAATTTGTCTTGAGAATCGATTTGCTAATGATTCTCGTGAAGCTAGTCCAATTTTCCAAGCAGAAAGATTTTTATACAATATGTTTTACCAAAATTTGCATTACGTTCAAAATTTATTTAATAAAGTTTAGAAAATATTCTAAGTTGCTTATTTATTCATCCTAAAAAGAGAAAATACTTCATTACATGCTGATACTGTAAATAAAACTAATTAGAAATTGTTGAAATGTGTAAAACGTGAATGCGGTCTCGAGGACCGCACGCGGGACAAATTAGATTATCAGGGCGTGCGGAGTCCGAAGGGTTAATCAAATGAAAAGAAAGTTGATGAAAATCGATTAATATCTTCAATGCCAGTTGACAGTTCTTGTAATTTTGCATGTACTTAAAGATATGCTTGATTACTCGAAATGTTAACCGACTTTCATCACCTTTTTTTTTCATTTTCTTAAAATTACATCAGGAAAATGATTCAGATAATTAGAATTGAATTGAGCCATGTCTTTAGGATTTTAGTTATTGAAACAGCCTTAAATCTCATGACAATGAAAGGGTCCTCATAGCGGGGGGGGGGGCGAGGTGCTGGACCCGGGCTGGCTTCCTCCCTAGGGGGTTGCCTGGCCCGGGGTGGCTTTCCCGACCGCGGTCGGGCCGCCGACCGTCGGCACTAGTTTGGGAATCACTGATTTAAATATCGTCTCGCGCGGCTAATGCCACGATCAAGGCGCTTATCGAATTTAGAGGTAATGGAAGGGAGAGGTACATGGTGAGACAAGGCGCTTTGTAGAAAAGGTACTTTGTGAGAGTCTACTGTTATACAGCCCATCCTATCCAATCCTAGCCTATCGACGGATAAATATGACGGATGAATGGACACGCGGACAAAAATATAAGGTTTTCAGTCCAGGTCTACGAAACTCTAAAAATGAAATGAATAGAAAATATTATTAGATGTCTCTATTATATATTTTGCAATGTACTTAATTTTGTAAGCAAATGCAATTTTAGCTTAGTGTCGCCCCAGACGTGAGTTGAATTCAAGGTTGAATTCGACATTGAATTCGACACTGAGATTTCTTCATGGTGTCGTTTACCAGATCTCTTTGATCCCACTAACCAGGTGCAGGGGGCAAAACTGTGACGAAACTTGAGACCCGCCACTCGCTCTGATTTAAATGGTACTAGAGGAAAAACGGATGTGGGCTTTCATCAGTGAATTATAGTTCTCTCTGTACCTTATTACGCCTGAAACGGTATGTTGTGACAGAGTGCATGCTGCCAAATTAAGTGACTCTTAACGGTTCCATTTAGGGTGCCATTTGCCAAGGGTTGCTTCAAGCTTCTGCAATTTGCACCAATTATCGCACTCATGAGAAACCGAATGGTAAATGCTAAATTCACAATCAATGAAGGGAAAGAAACTTAGTTCCAGTGAGCTAAAACTGCAGTTTTGTTAAATAATAAAACAAAACTAACGAGTACATTGTCCAGAATGGTTTAAATTGTTTAATTATATATTATGTACATATTATATTATATTCGAATTTGAAATTATTGAATTTTCAAACACTTAAATTAAAAGCATTGTAAAAGAATACATAAGGCTTTGATTGTTAAATTAGACGATTTAAAAAATGAAAATTCAAAAACAAATCATTTTTATATTTCAATCTAAAAGTATGAAAATTTAGACTCTTCCAGAAGTAAGAAGGCGAATCGCTGATAGGATCAAATTAAGAATAAAAAATTATGCATTTTCAAATTATGCACGTTTCAAATTAATCAATGAAAAATCAGAAGAGCCGAAAAGATTAAGAATAAAAAATTTAACGATTTTACAGTTGAAGCTATGTCCACTTTTTGTCGAAATCGAGCACTCTTCAAAAATTATACTTTTTCGCTTTTTGACACAAATTTCAGTAAAAAATTAAGGTTTTGAAATTTAGTAACCTAAAATTTTCACACAGTTCAAAGTAAATGAATGAATTATACTGAAATATTAATTTTTTTAAATAATTTGACGGTGATTATATTCATGCGTAGTATCACTAAAATTATACATTTTTCTTTTATTTTCGGTTAAGCAGTGTTATGTGTTTATGAAATGAATCTAATAAAAATTATTTCAGATTATTTTTTTAATGATTTATGTACTGTTTTTGTTTATAATACCACGGAAAACTACACGGTGCTAAATCCATCCCCATTTCCATTAGATTATTCGATGCACACGTAGCGCCATATATTTTTTCACAAACCCTTTTTTAAACAGATCAATCCATCCACACACAGAAATGTACTAGATCGCTTATAAATAGTTCCTGTAAAAAATAGGATTGCTTCTCCAGCAAAATTTGGTCTATTGGATTTAGCACCGTTTAGCTTTCCCTGGTTCAGTTGTAGAGAGATTATTATACCTTTTGGCTTATAGTACACCATCTGTTCTAAAATTCTCTGAATTTACTTTTTCAGAAGCGAATCAATTTCTTAATTAGAACTCAGAAGGGACCGCTCTCTAGTTTGGGTTCTGAAATGGATTTTTATTCAGGCATCTGTTTTATACCTATATACACCTCAAACAACAAACAGATCTCAAAGCGATTCCCCCTGCGATTCCCCCTGCGATTCCTCACAGGGCAATGCACCCACCCCTCTGGAATTTAATTTTATCGATCAACAAATGTAGAACTCTTCTTTAAAAGGACTCGCCTTTTAAAGTTCGTTTTTGTCGCGGTCACTAAATTGGATTCAACTCTGTGTGTAATCGTCGAGGAGCAGTTGATAGAAATGCTTGATCAGCAATATATAAATCCTTTTCTACTTTCTACACCAACAGGAAAAGTAGTTTTCACGACAGTGAATGTGCGCTGAACTTTATGCGAGTTCAGAAAATTAATGAGACCGTTAAGGTGAAAATTGTCTTTCGGAAGAATTCTCCTCAATTGGATCTCTTAAAACTATTTAATGGCATTTCAAAAATCTCATTCTTACTTACTTTTCGAAGTACTGTCACACGGGATGATTTAATGGCGGTCGTTTAAAGGGGGTTTTAACTAGAATCTAGAACCAGTAACTGGATAAAGATTATGGTTAAAACCCTTTAAAGTAATTGATACTATCAATTTAAGAATGTCCGAATTTGCCCCACATGCCTGAAATTACCCAGTCTGACAGTATATCATTAATTTCGTTTGTTTGTAATAAAAATTTATTTCATCTTACCACCGCGACGTGATCAAAATTATTGAGAAGATCCACAAATGAAACTTACCTGAAACAGAAAAAAAATTCATTAAAATTCGTCTTTTAATTAACTGAAATAGAGACAGGAAAAAGTAGTGCTAAAACATTTTATAAAAAAGAGTCAATAAAATATTAAGATTTTCGACAAGTTTGTGAAACTTGTACACTCTAAATTTGAATCAGGTGCAAATGTCTGATTCAAAGTCAATTTGTAATGATTACAATTATGCGGATTCGAAAAATGACAAATCAGTCAAAGGTGAATTTTCAATTCAATCAATTTGACACAATAGTTCAATCATGTATTTTAAATGATCCAATCTGTTGAATTTTCACTAAAAGAAACGAATTGCTGGTAAAATCATATTGCGCGTTAGATCAGCCATCGATATGTCTACTCCAGCCATACCAATTGCTGATCTAACCCGTAATATAACTGTATCAGCAATTCATTTCTTTCAGTGTTCAAATAAGAATTTATTTTTAACCAAAAATGGAATAATTAAATTTTCAAGTAACAAAATTAGTTTAAAACAAAAATAACTTTTAACTATAAAGTTAAATTTTAAACAAAAAGATGAATCTTTAACCGAAAAAATTACTTTTTAACAAAGTAGTTAAACTTTCAACCAAGTTGTTAAATTTTCAACCAAAGAAGTTGAGTTTTCAAATAAATACAATACATTTCCAAGAAATTGTTCAATTTTCGATTAAAAATGCAATATTTACATTTTCAACAGGATAGTTAAATTAAAAAAAGAGGACTTATCAACAGAAATTGTGAATCTGCGACAAAAAAAGTGAATTTTTGACAAAAATATTAATTTTCAAGCAAGAAGACGAAAATATAAATTTGGAATATTACAAATAAAAAAAAAGTTGAATTGAACCTAAAAGATGAGTGTTAAACTAAGAAGATTGATTTTCTACCAATAAAGACGGACTATCAAATCAGTCGTTTTGAATGATCTAGACTGATGATCTAGACTGATGATCTAGCTTGAATCAGTCAAACTGAATTATATAAAAAGTAACTTTCACTAATTGAATTAATAATTTGTATTGATTGAAGATCAGTCATTTCAAGTGACTATTTGATTCAATCCGCAATATTGACTGAATAATCTCATAAAGCGACTATTTTTCCTGTAAAATTGCCTGATTGTTCAGTCAAGGTATACTTGATTAATTTAATAAGTCAAATTATGACTGATTGAAATTTCTATATGCAAAATGCACCCATATTTTTATATTTTCACCCACACTGAAAGTAACCTTAGACTTTTAAGGCAACAATCGAGCGGGATTTATGCAACAAAAAGGAATGCAATCGGCGTATAGTGCATCTATATAGTCCCTAAGGCTCTATATAGAAATATAGTAATAGTTAGCATACCGTTAATGTACGATCGAAGCAAAAAAATGAGCTTCTACCGCAAGATGGTTTGCCGATTTACTACGATCGCTGAGGTGGTAAAAAAAGGTATTTATATGTATCGTTCTTGCGGTTTTTTACTCCCGCTATTAATACGACTCGGTTCACCCTTCTCAGCCTTTCCTGCTCTCTCAGCAGGAGAGCAGAATGCGAGGGACCTGGCGCTCCAGATTTTATAAACACGTGATACTTTGGGTGTTAGAACCAGAGGGTGATAATTTTTTCTGAATCATGGGGTGCAAAAAACAAAAGGGACACCAATCTTGTGGCCTTTTAATTTTAGTGGACCACTGCCGATGGGCTCTATTTCAGCTTTTCAAGAAAAATCTTTTATTTTTATTGAATCAAGTGGATTCAAAAAAACAAATTCATATTAAAGAATTTTAATAATTATATCCATAAAATGTATTTAGTTGCGTTATGCTAATTGCACTTTCATTATTTCATGAAGAATTGCCTTCTGAGTTTAAAAATTATAACACAAGGTCAGACTCGTGCCATTAAACGTGACTTGAATTAATTATACGCATTCATTGCAGATTTCACAATTTATATAACGATCTGGATAAAACTAAACATTAAGATAAATATAATCGAGTTAAAATGTATAATACTATGCCTATGTCCTGAATTTAATTTTTTTTATTGTTCTAGTCCTGTGAAATAGTATTTTTTCAGGATAAAAATCGTATATTCTTTACAAAACTTTTTACAAAACTTTTTACTTTTTCAAGACACGCAAGTTTTTGTTTTGTTAAAATTGTTGGTCAAATAAGAAAGTAATATCTGAAATCACATTCATTTTCGGCTGCTTTAGATCCCAGGGTTACATATGGACCACAAATGGAACAAACATAGGACATGTGTATCCAAAAACAAACATTGAGTGTTTTTAGGATACTCTAATGGTTCTAAGTAAATAACGTATTCGATAAATGTAATTTCCGTTAAATAAGGATACAAGAATTGTAAAAGAGGCCACTAACATACAAAAGTTTGGTAACATCAAGCGCACATTTTTTATGTATATAGGCTATGTCAGCTTTTCAGGCTGAACTTAAAATCGACTCACGTATAGCCTATAGTAGTCCTTCCCATTCGTCTCCTGAATACCAATATCGGTGCCTAAAAGTTCAGTCTGCAGTAGTAAGTGTTATATGTGTTGCTACATACAGAATATATATATATATATATATTTAGGATTTTAGGGCAAGAGTCACTGACGAGTGGGATAAATAATACTAGAACATGTGCTACTCTTGGCTCATTGTTGGGTATTCATTATTCAAGTACCGCTTCTGTCACACAGAATATGAATACCCCCGAAGAAAGGTACGTTTTGCACGTCTTCAAGCAAAACTAAGTAAGCATCAAAATCACGATGTAAAGGTACTATAACGGGACGTTTTACGACAACGTTACACTAATTCGTTTATTTCAGTTTACGGTCTAAATTATTGACTTCTACATTTGAAATTTTGCTTTAGAAATTATAGTCTTGCTTTGTTTGAAGATGACATAGTAGTTTGTAGTTTGACTTCCAGATAATTTCAGCAAGTAGACTATTTTCGCATAACTGCAATGAATTACTGAAAATTTACGATAACTGCCTTATTAACTTCGTCCTGAAAGACGGTCACTAACAAGGCGTGTTCATTTTTGTCGGGAAAATCAACAAACAGGCCACTTCCGCTAACAAAAATCGATATTTTCTTTTATTGGACCACCATAGTCTACAATCTATAAATCAATGGAATGAACAGATTATAAAAAGTGAAATCTAGGATTCAAACAAAAAAAATTGAATCTTCTTCTTTCGAAGATACAGATTTCTCGTAATCTTCCGGAAATGGTTTCACGACTGCACTTTTCAATTAATAATCGATCGACTTCTTCATTTCTTGAATCAAAGAGACAATCTGAGAAAATTATAGGTAGCCGAGTAGTAGAGAGTCGCAATTGAAATCGAAGGAGAAGCAGGCAAATTGGTATTCTCTCGCATTCTGATCCTAGATCGATCGACGATCGATCGTGCGATTCACCATACAGTTTCTGTCGATTGTATGTGACAGGTTTGAGACGTATAATATAAAATATATATGCACGTATTTAATATTCATGTAGGTTGAACCTCAAGCCACACCCATTTGCGTGCTCAAACGTCAACAGGATATCTGACATGCGTTTAATACTCGTATGTGGGACAATTCCTCAAGATTTTATATCGGTTACTTGAAAAGAAAGAGATAACTACTGTTTTATCAAAACATATCTCGTATATTTGCTTTTTCGTACAATACATATTTGGTTGATATGCCCAAATGAATATAAAACACAAATCTCGAAAAATTACTTTGTAAAAGAAAAATCATGTATACATGACTCTTTTTTATAGAAAACACAAAACAGTTTTAAGAACGAAAGAATGGAAGATGCGCTCGCCAAAAAATGACGTTTTTTAACGTTCATTGAAATACTTAGTTCAGAGAGATATTCAAAATAATAATTCAAAAAATAAGATAAAACACTTCTATATTTATAATAAAAAGACACTGCGAAATCAAACTTAATTCTATCGTACATATTGTACTATTGTATAAATGAAAGCTCGTCCATGATGTTATCTCAACGGGAAAAGTCGCGTTTGGCTCACGCTGTGAAAACACATCCCCTTGAAGGATGCAAAATGAAATGTTTTCATGCGCATACAGAAGGAAAGAAAAATATTTTGACTGAATCATCCTACAGAGTCCAGACCACACAAGGGGAAAAGAAAGGTGCAGGAAGTTAGGCACAGATTGGAGAACGTAAAACGGTGCATGGCATTCCACACTGTAATGTGCACTGTACATCTCCGAGTGTAAAGTTACATATTGCGGGTGTTGTCTTGAAGCTGATAGATTGTTACTTGCTTCAATTGCTCTTTTATGTTCGTCAAGCTCAGACTGAGATGACGTTTTGACTCTCATTGCAATTTCGTCCGAAGTACCCCGGCTTTTTGTAAAATTAAAGCTAAATTTTTACCTTCTTTGCAAAGTTATGACTTCACAGTAGTTTCAATTGAATATATCCTAAATTTGAGTAGATAGACAATTTATAAGTTAATAAGTCGAAAATAATACTAGCATACGAAATTCTTTGGGAAATGTTTTAGATGTCGAAAATTGCATTTACTCAGTGAGATGCAGAGATGCGGAGGAATGGACGAGGGAAGGCAATAAAGGTTGAAATAAGAAGAAAAGGAATAAATAAAAAAAAGGACCTAGGGTGAAAGGAGAGAAGAATGTTGAGCATACGCTAAAAATATAGGCAAAAGGCATTGACTTCTCGAAGCGATGGGAAACCCCACTTTTACTTTCGGATGTGTCAGAATAACCGTAAGAAGAATTCACAACATGCTGCGAATTGTTGCTAATACGAGTCAGCTAGCTTGTGACAAATTTCTTAGAAGATGGTACTAACTTATAAATTAGACCTATGATAGTTCAACTTCGTACTCTCCTTAGTAATAGAAGTGATTATTTTGTACTTTATGTTAATAATGAATTAATAATAAATTATGCTTCTTTAACATTTTAATGATGTTATTCTACAAGAAGTCCCACACTTTTTATACTCGATTATGTAAGAAAAGAATGCGTCTACCGAGATCTATAAGAAACGATCATTTTCTTTTGACTTTCTTCTTCGCATATTATATGCATTTTCCTATAGGTATAAGATTATTATGTTATGAGAACGGGTGAAAACTAGTTCGAGAATCAAGATCATATAATAAAGATGTGAAACAGTATGTACTGACGGAAGAAATAACACACATCATTATGTTATTGATACGTTCCTATGTGTCAATAAATAATTGCGCGAGCTTCTCGTGATATTAATGAGCTACGCCATTATTCATGTGAACTCAATTCTGAATTGTTACGATACACACATGATGAACCAAAAAATAAATAAAAACTGACTATCTGACATCACATATCTGAAAAATTCTTTATATCGAAAAAATTAGAGTATACAAAAGTATGAAACTTTTTCCACGAAATTTTAATTAATTAGTTTGCAAAATGTAATTGGTATTTCAAATTGCAAATATTGCATTTTTCTTAAGATGTTTAAGTTGATAAAATGAAACATATGCATTTTCTTGTAATTAAGTCTTCTGAGATTTTTAAATTTCTTTTTAAGGGAGCGTTTAAGCATGACGCCATGCTTCAGAGGGATGTCTCAAATTTCTGATAAATATGTGACGCCATATGTCAATGCTTACTAAGATAAGGGATGTGAATCGGAAATGAAATCTCGGTTTGAAGAATCATTATCAGTTTCAAGCGAATTTGGTCGCGAGTGAACATTCTTCATCTCGAATTCGAATTACTCGATGAGAAATGCATTTGTGTTCTAAGAAGTTAGAAGTGCAGTCAATCATATCACACTTCTGCAAAATGTATCACTTATCGCTCCCTTTCCTGTCTTCTCGAACCCTTAATCCTTTTTTACAGTTTTGAATGTAGAAAACTTTTCAAATGCACAATAAATTAATTTATAAAATATGCAAATTGAAATTAAATATGAACGTTTAAGTTTATTTTTAAATTCCCTTTATTTCCCAGGCGGAAATATTATATATAGTTTATATAAGTTCAAAAGGTTCAAAAAGTTTTCTAAACGTTGATTCAATTTTAAAATTCAAACCTTCAAAATTAAACAATTTATAATTTGAACGCTATCCTTTTTATGAAAGTATGTGTATATTTTCACCCTAAAAGTAGAATAAACCAAGGCGGAAATATTATGTATAGTTTATACATAGTGTGTAGTATTTTATATAATATTCATTTGTTTTATACAGTTTTTATATAAAACACATGAATATTAGATATAAAACTTCACACTACATATAATCTATGCATAATTTTTCCGTCTGGGATCCTCCAAAAACTAATCTAATGAGGAAAAATTTTTATTCTGTTGAGTTTAAAATTAAAAATTATAGAAAATGTCCAAATGACAAACGTCCACCTAAAATGGTACATATTTGAAAGATTTAATTTCATATATTATTCGTTCAAAATGACTCAAAATATAATGTATAAAACTGAAAATATACGATTTTTAGCGTTCTTAATTAAAAATTGTTGATATGAAAGATTTGAATTGGAAATTTTACAATGACATTTAAATTCACATTTTTCAATTTCGAGTGCTTCCAATTTAAAATTGTTACATTTTAATCTGAAATCATTCGATTTTGATCTTCGGAAATAATAATAATTAAAGTTTAAAAGGGATTTCGTTTATAATTCTGCATCTTTGCACGATTTACATTAAAAACCAAGATAGGATTTTTTACTTAAATTAAGAATTTTCCAGTCAGAAACATAATTGACTGTCATTTCCCCATTTTTCTGCTTTCTCGGTCCAGTGGCAAATAGCATATCCCCCTTTACCCATTATATCTCGCCACAACAAATACATTACGCGCTCTTGATCGTAAATTATTTTATCACTAGTTTTAACGATAAAAGACATTTTGCATGCTCTCATCGCGTTTTTAAGATATGGTCAAGAAATGTTTTCAAAAATCCGAGATCGGTGGAAATTAAAAATGCGTTTATCTAAAGTGGCTTGTAGTCTGAGATGATAAAACAAAAGTCATATATTTTATCCTCCGAAGTATATTCTTATTTATCTCCCATGTTTGACATTTCAATTATCAATAAATGGCCATAAGGCTTGTTTTTTCTCAGAAATAAATTTGTATTCAGGAAATTACTGAAAGGTTTTGTCTTCATGAGAACTAGAGAGGGAAAAAAGAATGGGTAAATAACGTGTAAAAATACGAGACTTATAATAATAGTGTCATTATTTATTTCCAATTATACAATAAACTGAGATTCGAAAATCGAGAATCTTATGATGGGAATATAATGAATGATAATATGCTGTTGAGTAAGAACGGACGTGGACAATCCTTTCCAAACGAGGCATGAACTTCGTCACTCGATTGTAAGAAAGTCCTCATTACTTGTCGCGAGTAATAAAGGAATAAGGAGATTCATTCGGAGATGAATGAAAATTGGTCGATTTATCAAAAAAAGTATAGAAGAGAAAGAGATATGATTGATGAAGGGATTTACAGAGACAAAAATTAATTTGCAATGCATGAAAAATACTAGAACAAACTTTTGTTTTAGATGTATCGCACAGAAAAGAATAAACTTTCATTTTGAACAAAGAAAAGGCGTCAACATGTAATAAAATAAAATCGAACCATAATTGGTTCACATGCTCTAAAACAAATATTAAAAGGAAATAAATGGTTTTTTAGTTTTGACAGTGATTGAGACAGTGGACATAACTGACTTTCAAAATGATTTTGTAAGAAAATGTACTGAAACGAAATTCAAACATTTTTCAGCGCGTGATCTAATATAATTTCTTTCGAGAGAAAATATTTTCTACTGGAATATTTCGCTCGTCGGATTGCTCAATGATTCATGACCTCGTTCCTCGGGAACCCGGAATAGACCAATGACAAGAATACACAAAATTTAATTAGGAGGAATAGAAAAAAAACATCAGAAGTATGTATGTTACGTTGGCACTGTTGCATCAGGACTATAAGCTTTTATGGCAAATCAGTCCATATGTGTGAGATCCTCACGTTACTTGTGCACTGACAAAAATTTAATGTGCGAAAGTGAGTTGCAAGAACAACCAAAAAATTGTACGAATAAAGAATATTGAAATTTGCGGTTAATTCTAAACCAATCTATTCAGATAGGAATATAAATAATTGAAGCAAGTACACATTCATAAAATTGATAATTACAAATCATCCTTTCAGCAATATTCAAACAAAAATTAATTATCTTTCGATAAATTGAGGGAAAACATTTATGCTTCGATTAAAATAATTCTCAGTAATGTTTATAGGCAACCCTGAAAATTGTAACGAATCTTTCTAACTTAGTGTCTCTATTTAAAAAATTCATTCAAGATCAAAATGAAGTCTAGTTTCTCACAAACCATTCTATCCACCGAAATCAGACAATATAAAAATGAGTAAGTTAAAATTAGAATTTCAAACTATCTCCTTTCCGGCCAGCTCTAACCCTTAGTCCGAAATTAAAAACGATTTCGAACAAAAAATTTCTTGAATTTTTTAATCTTATTTTTTCAATCGTTACTTTTTCAATTACTTCCTAAATCTAGTTCATGTAGTTTCCTTAGTATATATTTCTAAAATATAAAATTCACAAAATTAAGGATGTCTTAAGGGCATGTGACACTGCTAAATACCTATATTACCGACCTCACTTTTTCGGTTCACTGAATGTTCTTTGAACCTAAGAACTTTTTTTGTAAATAAGATATCGAGCTGAAACTTTGGAA
>NC_046663.1:83782974-83798590 GCF_010883055.1 Belonocnema kinseyi
AAGATGTAAAAAAATATATTTCAACAATCAATTCCAACGGCATCAGCCGGTAACGTTGTACACGAAAATACGAAACCTGGCGGCCACTAGACGAGGCTCTAGTGAGTTCGTATTTTCGTGTACAACGTTACCAGCTGATGCCGTTGGAATTGATTGTTGAAATATATTTTTTTATATTTATTATTATTAAGCTTTGTACTTAAACGTAGTTTTCTTTCGGCTCTTGCATTTCTCAAAGTTCGAGACCGATATTTTATGTATAAAAAAAGTTCGAACGTTCAAAAAATGTTGAGGTTCAGAAAAAAGATGAAATAATTTTCAGTGAAGTTCCTACCAAAATGCAGTACCTAAACGTACTTTATTGTACTCTAATACATTTCCCAAAGTTTCAGCTCGATATTTTATTTACAAAAAAAGTTCTTAGGTTCAAAAAAACATTCAGTGAACGGAAAAAGTGATGTGGGTAATATAGGTATTTAGCTGTGTCACATGACCTTAAGACTTAAAACATAAATCAACCAAAAATGGCAGTCCGAACTAGGTAAATCTAAAGAAACACTTTTAGAAATAAAAATTTTAATTCCAGAGCCATAGAGATTTATAGTCCAATATAGGAAAATCGGAATTTTTATCAACCCCGGAGTTCAACATTATCTAAAATCTCTAGAAACACTGTTAGAAAGAAAAAAAAGAAAATAAAATTCAGAGTTGGATATTCACTTTTTGTTCGCAGAAAATTATTTTTTTAACTCAAAATTTAATTATTCCAGTTGAACATTCATCGTTTTATTCAACAATTTTGATAGAAAAAAATTCCATTCGGCTGAAAATTCAACTGTTTTGCTGAAAACTCGTCTTTTTCGTAAAAAATTGAACTATTTTTGTAGAATCTATAATGATTTTGTGAAAAATTAACTATTTCGTTGAAAATTTGTTTTCTGGTTGACTTCAAAATTCCTAATTTTAGTTGAAAATTCATCTACTTTATTGAAAAATTAGCTACTTTGTTGGAGTTCTTTTTTTTTATTGTTTAAACATCATCGAACTCCTTTGATAAAATTTACCTTTTTTGGTTAAAACTTTAACTTCTTTTTTAAATTAATTTTTAAAAACTAATAATTGATCTATTCCATTTTCGGTTTAATTCGTCTTCGGATATTCGTCTTTTTGGCAGAAAATTAATCTTCTTGGTTCAAAATCCATCTTTTTTGATAAAAATGAATTTATTTTTGTTGATGAAAAATCGTTTCTTTTGGATAAACATTAGTTTTTTAAATAAAAATGTAATAATTCCATTTTTGGTTGAAAATGAATTTTTGTGATTCACAATTCAACGGCTTGGCTTAAAAATTTATGTTTTTTATATGAAAATTCATCTCTGGTTAACAATTTATCGATTTTGTTGAATTTTCATTGTTTTTTTAATATTAGTTTTTAACTGAAAATTTAATTCTTCCATTTTTAATTGAAACTATATTAGAAAATTTAACTGTCTGGTTTGAAAATTTATCATTTTTGGATAAAGATTGAACTATTTCGTTGAAAATTCATGTATTTTTTTGAAGTCTCGATTTTTGTCGCAAGAAAATTAATCTTGTTCACAAAATTCATATTCTTTAATTGAAAATTTAACAACTTTGTTGAACGATTTACTTCTTTATTAAGACTTAATTTTTTGGTTGATCATTCATGATTATATTTGAAAATTTAACTATTTTATTGAAAGTTCGTTTTTTTCAATATAAATTTTTTAGCTTAAAAATTACCTATATAACTTTTTTGTTGAGACTAGATCCTTTTTGGGTAAAAATTCAAATAATTGATAATGAATTCATCTGGTTTAGTTGAAAATGAAAATATTTATTGGAAATTCAAAGTCTTCTAAACAAACCATTTTTTGTTGATCTTAGGATGTTGTAAATCTCCCTGAATCCTTAAAGATCACCATGGGGTCGTTAGTGCCCTGGAATTTATATTGAAATTTACGAAGTTCGTTATTCTTAAGTTTTTAGTTTTTTGTTCAATGTCTTAAAATTAAAAAATCATTTAATAAGTAAAATTATCTTATAACAAGACTCTTAAGGGAATTCCTAACAAAATTTCACGCCAAAATATTAAAAAAAGCTTTTACGTAATAAAAAATTACGGCTCGGATCTTCAACGACGCCATGAGGACCTCAACGTTATACCAAAGTAAGGGGACCTTTAAGGGTAAAGCAGGAGTCGTAACAAAAGTTACTTTGTTTCTGCAAAAGTAACTAAGAAAAAGTTACATTTTTTATGGTAAAGAGAACATAAATTTTGTTAATCTATAAATAAAATAATTGAAATATTAGGCTTTGTAATCGTTTAATTAGTCCTATCATTTGAAAATAATCTATTCTGAAAGCAGTCTTGATTTATTAAACGCTAAAAAATTATTACGTTTCCCTGAAGCCAATCAAAAACTTTAATCTCTTGAAAGTCAGTAATCTTATTACAACTGATTAAAATAACTCGAGTAAATAAAATGAATGAGAAAGTACTAGGGTTTTAAGTTACTGTTTTCATCATGTCATAAACGATTTATCTCTTTAGGGAGTCTGCTAAGATGCATGCATTCAAGTTAGATACCTTACAGGTGCAAAGAAACCTTGCTTAGATGTAATGTAAGATCAGCAAGAATTGTATATTACATTCAAGTATATCTTCAATTATAGATAGAATGTAGATAGTTCATCAGGAATTAAACAGACACTGTGCGAGTGTACGTGTACGTACAATAAAAGAAAATTTTAACGATTTTTAATTCCAGTTGTTTTTGTAACAAAAATCTGTGAAGGCAAAGTAAATTTGTAAGTGAATCAAGTACTGGAAAATCGGATTAATAATATGGCTATTTTATAGTTTTTTTTAATCCGATGAAACTTTTTTTAGAGCCTTTCAGTCTAGGATGATTTAAATTCCATAGAAGGATTTGCATAAATTTAACCTCGGGCCACTACCCAACTGCGTTCTATTATAAGCACCTCTAAACAAACGATGATGAGGTTTTGAATAAAGGTGTAACTTAGAACGGAGTGAAAATGCTCAAATTTCCTTATTTGAAGATTCAAATGTTGAGAATTTAAACAAAGTTTCCTCTTGGTTCAAAAATTAGGGTGAATTTAGAATTTTTGTCAAAATGTGTAAAAAACATGTTTTTTTACTGAGTTAAATGGATACTTTTTTGAAAAAGTTCAACATGTCAAACCTGAAATTCCTTAAGCTTAAACAGCAAAGAAACAGATCATAATTTTTCTTTCATAAAAAACCGAATTAATTTTTTTATTGCATGTATAAACGAAAGTAGGCCGGGAATTAGGGCAATCAGTAATTCCAGAAGTGCTTTTCCCATTTTTTTGTTTAATAATTCAGCAAAACTTTTATAATGAAGCTCTCTTTCTTAGTGCAAATTCTAATTATAAAAATACACATATTATTATTTAATATGTATTTTATTGTTCCTTATTTAATATTTTTATCAAAAAAATGTAATACTGTCAGAAATATCAACAGAAAGTTATTCAGAGTATAAAATATTTTGCTTTGTCGATACGTCGATATCGGATTAACGAATTAAATCGACAATACTCATCAATTAAAATGATGACAATATCGTGAAGAATGTTGTTTGATTTTAAACGAACAAATCAACTGGCACGTTCCATGTGTGAAATAAACAGTAACTTGATTATGCGTATAGATGATATATTTTAAAACAATTAGCAGATTTGTTTAAGTCACGAACTTCTGCAAAGCGATTCAGCGATTTCTCGAAATAGAAATTAAATTATAAACTCGATTTGAATGTTATATATTCTTTTTCAATTTACAATTATTAATCAAGAGCGAGAAGATTTATTTTATATTATTTGCACAGATTTTCTCCTCTTCTATTAAACTTTTTCCCGCTGCATTTGTTTATCGTTAGTTCTAGAATTTGCGATGGTTTAAAAAAAAGCAATTGATACGTGGTAGGTGTCGATTGCAGATTGTAGTTTTTATTCATATTCAGTGATATCGTATAGGACGATAATATTCCTTGATTCTATTTTCTTGCTTAAATTTCAACATGGTTGAATGATCAAGAGAATTAGAAAACCATCAAAATAGGAAAAATCTTAAATCCTTATTTTTAGGATACGAAAGAATGAAAGGGAAGGTCAAGGAAAACCTAGAAATCAAGTAAAATTGAGGTAATCCTATTGGGCAAGGAAGGTTAGGGAAAAGCTAGGGATTTAAAAACAAACCTTGTAAAAGTCAGGGAACTTTTAAAAAGAGACACTTTAAATAACTGTCAAGGATATATTTTTAATTCTTTACTTTTATTTGAAATTGTTTTATTCCACTCATAAAAGATTTTATTTCGAACATGTTAAAGGATTAAGATTCTGGTATTTGAGTGTTAAATTTCAGGGCAAAATTGGGGGGAAAAAAACTTGGTTAAAAATTCATCTTTCTTGGTGAAAATTCAACTATTTATTGGAAGTAGAAATTTCATGTTTGGATAAAAATGCAACTTGGTGGATGAAAATTAACCATCTTTGTTGAGGATTCAACTATTTTGTTGAAAAATCGTCTTCTTAGTTAAATCCAACTGTTTTTGTTTAAAATTAAAATCTTTTTTCGTTGAAATTAAATTAAATTGAAATAGCTGAGTGCAGGTTGAAGAAATTCGTTCAAAATCTTTTTTCTTTTTTTTTTTGAAAATTCATAACTTTAGTTGAAACAGTATCTCTTTGGTTAAAAATTCGTTTTAAAATTACATTTTGTGAATGGAGGTTTATCTCATTGATTGAAAATTCATTTTTTTATGTTCAAAATGTATTATTTTAACAGTGAGTGTGAATTTTTCATTTTTGATTGAAAATTGATGTTCTGTAGTTCAAAATTCGCCTTTTTTGTTGTAGAAAACTGATCTTCATGCTTTGAAATTTCCTCTTTTTTGGTTAAAAATGCAACTGTTTGATTGAAAATGAACTAATTTCTTAAGAAGTCATACTTTTTGGTAGATAATTTAACTGTTTTGTTTGAAAATTTGTCCTTTTAAATTTAAAATTCTTTTTTTCTTCATTAGATGATCTTTAATAATTAATGATCAGTGAATATAAGAAATTGGTTACGGAAAATCAGAAAAATGATAAGGAATTTTGAAATTTAATTTTTTCTGCCGTCCTGAAATGTTGTACTTTGAGGAAAAAATGTAGGTGATTGCTGACTGAATTTTCGAAATGAAGTGGAGATCACGAAAACAGGGTTATCTTTGGCCAGGGCAATTTAGACCATCTTACAAGACTATTGCGTTACAACATAATGGCGTGGTAATTCCTAAAATTTCGCGTTAGAACTGCCCGCTTTAATGATCCATTCGACGAAAGCTTGCCAGCGCGTATATTTAAGTTGGATAGAGCGTATCATTACAAAAATTAATTTTACGATTCTTCCTCGGACGCCGTTTGCGAATCTCCGCAATTTTGTGCCGGTCGTGCAAGTCGCGTACGCGAAAACAGTTTATGTACGGAATCTTTTTAAATGCACTTTTTAAGGCCTAAAAGCCCTAGGCCAAAAAATTTATCGGAATCGTAAATTTTGGATTTATTCCCAAAATCAGAGTTTGGATCGAACAGAAGGCTTTAAGAATGTACCATAAAATTACAAAACAATCGCGTGGAATTTCGAAAAATGTCCAGAAAAAGTAGCATACAATTTTTAATGATAATGAAAAAAAGCAGTAACAGACACTGAGTGGCTGAAATAATAACTAGGCAGCACCGCATAAATCATTTCTGTTGAATCTGGACGCATGATGCAACCTGGCGCACCTAATGCACAGAGTGATGCCCTCTTGTTGTTTGTCACGTTTGATTGAGCAATCCAATTTACGGAAATTCAGGTTCCAGTGTTTGAACTTCAGGAAAATCTATTTTAATATTTTAAACTTCAAATTACTGAAGAATGAAGGTTTTAATGTTAATAATGTATAGTTTAAATACGAAAATTTTCAATTCGAACAAGCATAACGCCTTATACGTATTATTCCACGGCGGTCGAAACAGAGAAAATAGGATTTAAAGTGGAAATATATTGCACTTGTTACCCAAAGAAAATTTTAAACCTGAAAGATGAATTTTCCATCAAATAGTTGAATTTTAATAAATGACCATTTTCATTAGCAATCTGTTGTATTTGGAACTAAATATTTAAAAACTTTCAAGAAAATGATACAAAAGTTTCAAAATTAATTTAATTTCTAACAAAATAATTGCATTTTTTTCCTAAAAAGACGAATTTTTAGTAAATGGTTGAATTTAAAAAAATAATTATTTTCAACTAAACTGTTGCATTTGCAACCAAATAGTTGAACTCTCAAAGAAAAGAGACGCATTTTCAATACAAAAATTAATTTACAACCACGAAAGGTTAAGTTGATCATCCAAAAGATGTCAGATTTCCACAATTAAAAATTAATTTTCAATCAATAAGGACAAATTTTTTATCCAAAAAGATGAATGTCCAAATAAAACAGTTAAACTTTTGAGCAAAAATATGAATTTTCAAAAAAAGAATGAATTTTCAACCAAAAACAATTGAATTTTCTTATTAAGTTTTATTGATTTGTTTCGCATTCAAACGAAAAAATAAAATAAAAAGAGAACGTTTCTTGAAAAAGGGGGAGAAAGAAAAATACTTTTTTTTTTTTTAAATAGGGTAATCAAGAAAGTAACTAGAAGAATGACATAATTAGTGAGAAATTAGTCAGTTTTGAAAAGTTGTAAAATAAAGTGGTACCATTTTTTCTACTTTTGAATTTCAATTTTTAAATTTTCACTGACATTAAACTGGAAAGTAGGTACAGAATACTTCTGAGAAAACTGAAGAAAAGTCGGTTAGTCCCAATTTTTCTTCAGAAAGTCGCATTTTTTCAAAAACGTAAAAAGGTTTTGAATAAAAAAAGAAAAAATAGAGAATCGTACATGATGAATTAAGTCTTGAAGAATGTAGTCATAAAGATTAAATATTAGGACTTTCACGGACTTGAATGAAAACCTTTATTGTATCTCTTCGACTATTAAAACAATTATAAATTGAATCTGATTTTTCACAAGGAGGCATATCATGCCTAATATATCAGACACGGAAACAATTAACTATGTTTGAGAATATTATTATTGGCATGCATGCAATTCACGTCCGATAGTTTCTCTTTTCAATAATTGAGCCATTGAGCGATCAGTGACGTAGATGGGTTTCAGATGTGAACTTTAAAGCGAATCTACAAAACAAGAAAATAAACTCCATCTATAAGGAAAACATGAAGCAAGATTAATAGCGTAGGTGAAAATATTATTTATACAATAACCATTTTCTTGAATTTGAGATACGGAATTTTGCGATGTCGTACAGAAATAGTATCGATATGAAGGCAGGGCTCGGCTATTCCCTTTTTTCCCTTGTTTTTAAAAATTTCCTCTTCGCCTTTTCACCTTTTTATAATGTTGTTGTTGCTGCTTTAATGCGAACTGAATTAATAAAACCCGATAACAAAATTCAACTATCATTGGTTGAAAGTTGATTCTTTTTGGTTAAAATTCGACTATTTTTTTATTTGGTCTTTTGGATTAAAAATTCGGAAAATTGATCTTTCATGGTAGAAAAGTCATCTTGTTTGATTGAAAATGCATCTTTTTTGTCCAAAAATTAACTATTTTGTTGAAAATTTCATTTTCTGTTTAAAAATTCGTATTTTGCAAGAAAATTAAACCATTTGGTTAAAAATTCATGTACGTTGTTAAAAAATCGTATCTTTTGATTGGAAGTCCACTATTTGGTTGTAAACGCAACTGTTTCGCTGAAAATGAACTATTTGTAAAAAATGCAAAATTTCAAGCTGATCTTTCAGTTGTTTAGTCGAAAAATCAACTGTTTCGTTGAATGTTCGTTTTTTATATCAAATTCATCCCGTTGGATTGCAAATCCAAATATTTGGATGAAAATTGATCTTTCAGGTTTAAATGTCAGCTGTTTTCTAAATCATTCAAATTTATAACTTGAAAAATCGACTGTATCCTTCAAAATTCGTTTTTGAGTTGAAAATTCGTCTCTTTTAGTTAAAAATTACAATATTTTCTTGAAGAATAAATATATTTCGAACTGAAATTTTAGGAATTTACAGAGTTTTTTATTACATTCAATGTTGCATCTATATTATATATTGCATCTATATTTCTTCTGTTTCAAGAGCATTTTGGACTGTGCATTTTTTCAGTAACTTCAAGATTAGGGTCCAAAATTAATTTTGCTAAAGTTCAAAATGAAGTTCCCACATTTGAAAATAATTAAAGTTAACAAGTTTAACAGTTCAGAAAGAAATATTTTTAACTCAGACTTGAAATTCTTTAAAGTGAATGAGGATTGTTGAAAAACGCTTTAACATCAGAGCTTATTTTTATTGTACAAAGAATATTTGAAAATCAGTCAGAATGATGTACACTATATCCCTAAAAAAAAGTGATTATTTGAGTAAATCAGTATCTCATACTATTTTTTTTGTGTGTGTTATCTTAAAAAGTTTGAGGCGACATTTTTTGGACGTTGTTTCGAATTTCCATTCGAATTTTTTTGTAATTTTATGCGCCTGCGACTTTTTTGAAGCGTTCTAGTCGATCCAAGGTCCTGGTAGGACACAAAGCAGAAGACAGGAAATAAAGAATTAGAAACAAATGAGATTTATGAATCGATCAATGTGATTAAAGATCGGGAGATTAAAGGCTGGGAAGTTTAATAGCAGTTCTCGTTAAGTTACTCCTGCATACAATTGCACCCGCATAACGCACGCCTCACGCCCACGTGATATTTAACTCCAAAGCTATTACTTATTGCGAAAATGTCTTCAGCGTATTAACAATCGCATTGAAATAATCGAGATTTTCATTTCTTTCGTCTCTAAAATAAAACGCTGTAAAGAGAAAGAGCAAGAATTGTTCGTTGTTAATGAAAAATGGTCTTAGATGTAAAGAATATAATTTCAAGAAGCTCTGAGAAAAAAGACAAAATTATCGGGCCATTTCTGGGGTTTCTCAGCTTTTCAGACAATTCTCTAATCTAAAAATTGATCTCATTTGAACATTATTTAAAATTCTACTTTTAAATTTAAACAAAATGTTATAATTTTGAAGGATTCAATAACAAATTATTCAATTTCACACTACTGTTAGTTTAAAATTGTCGAACATGCAAAGTATCAAACCAAAAGCATTAAATTATACTTGACGTTTTATTAATTATTCTATGTTTAGAGTCTTCAATTTAAAATGATTCAACCAAGAACGAATTTCAGTTGGAAATTGTATAAACCGGTTTACATTCAAATTTGTTTAATTCTAAGCATTCTATCAATGAAATTGTCCAACTGAAAAAATTGTAAAGCAAACAATTTGGATATGTTGAGTCAAAAGTTATTCAAAACTTTCAATTCTTATGTTTCAACCTTTTTTTCTAAATATTCAATATTGAAGATTTCGAACTTAAAACTAGGCAACTATTATGGCTCTTAATTTGAAATGATTTTTCAGTATATTAAAGGATTCAATATAATTTTAAAAAATAGTGACAAAACAGTAGCATTAACTTTTTTAAATAATAAACTTTTATGCACTTATGTCATGAAGGTCGCGAATTGACTAGAGTTTTTTTTAAAACTCGTATAAGTAACATAAGACGCACTGAATTTCCAAAAAAATATTGTGTTAGGAATACGGTGTAAAAGTTCCCAATAACTACAATTTGCTAAAAATTTTTGTTGTTTGAACGAAGAAAATTTGATCAAACGATACACAAATAGAAAAATACATAAAATAATGAACAATTTATAATAACGTGAACTTTTTTCTTTTTCTAGCCTAAAATCCTATGGATTTGCAAAATATATTTGCACACATTAAATTAGTCATGAATTCAAGACATACTAATATATTCCCTCCAAATACGAAAAATTTAATTTTGAATTACGAAATTTGATTAATTTAAAGTTCTTTTTCAATTCCAAATAATTTCTAAGCTCTGCAAAACAGAAAGCTTTGAAGTATTAAAATTTTTTACATTAATAAAAGGTGAATGCTTTTATTTAGCATTGTTTGTTTAATGTTTAAATGTTAAGGTTTTTAAATTTTATATGCTTCCAATGTCATATTTCACACTTTTGAATGTGATTAAATATAGATGATGATTTTAAAGCCCTTTTAATTTAACATAATTAATTTTTGAAGGATCTTGAATTTAAAATACAGTCAAACCTAGATTTAGTGTTCCTGGATTTAATGTTTCCGAGAATTGACGCCGCGCGGTGGAGATGTATGAGGGGCACTGCGGGAAGATGTGTGGTGCTCACTCAATCGTCACGAAACAGAGAGAAAAAACAGGAAAAAAAAATAGTTCCGAGATTGGATTTAATGTCACGATCAGTCACAAACTTGGCATTAAATCCAGGTTTGACTGTATATTGACAATTAAAGCTTTCATTTGGAAATCGTGGAAAATAGTGGCATTAGTTGTTAATTACGAGAGAATATCGACATAGCGGCCTTTGTTTTTTTTTAATATTGGAACCACTCAAAGGAAGTGTCAAATAGTATTAATAGTGGCGTGCGTCCAAGCCTTGCAACTATAATAGGTAATTTATTATTATTACATTATAATATTATTTATTATTATTTATTGTTAAGTACTTTAGAGCACTTATCAATTAAAATTGTCAAATTAAAACCTCGAGAATGAAAGCCGACAACTATTAATCTTTATATTTAAAAGTTCTTAAATCTAAAATTATAAGCGCGCGTCTACAACTGTAAAATTTTCCATGGAAATTGTAGCTACTTTTAAGAGTTTCAACACAAACTCGTTCAATCTTACAATGCTTCATTTTCATTTATTTGGTAGAAGCAATCACATACGATATGAAGTGACATTTAAAGTGATTGGATAGGCTTTTCAAAAAAAACAAAGAACTTTCAAAAGCATATTTTTTCAAATAAATATCAAGTTTATCTTCACTTAACATGGACGAAATTGCTTGGTTGTAATCTTTTTATAATTCGATCAGGCATTTGAAATCTGGAAGGACGCCTTTTTTGCGCTGCCCACGTGAAACTGAACCTGTGAATCGAACAGTAACCCTGCTTCCCGATTTGGAGAACGTTGAATATGCTACAAAAAGAAACGCGTTCTACAAAAAAAAAAAGGTGAGATGATTCATATGTCATGAATGTTCGTATCGAATTGATTACCTAAGCGGATTAATTTGGAATGTGTCGCTAGCCATTCTCCTAAACAGGCTGACTCTTGCCTTTCTTTCTTTCAAATTCAACCTCTTCTTGAGAACTTTTCCTTCTTTGTAAAGAGAAATGTTTCAGAATATATTTAATATGGTTCAATATTTCATTGTAACCACTATTTCATAGGAAGAAACTGTGAAGATATATAACTACTAAAAATGAAAAGTTGCTACAAAAAGGCAGGTATGTTTGTGATTCTACGAACATCTGAGGTAACATGAATAGCCTCACGGAGTATAGATTTACGACATTGTCGTTCACAAATCTTATGATACAGTTTATTCGAAGATATTCAATATTTTCAGGGATTAACAACTGACAGCTTGCGATTTAAAGGTTACCGGAAGGTACAGGAACGGTCCTCCCTCACTCGGTAATCAATCTAAAGTTGCGTGGGCTGATCGTAAAAGCAATAATCGCTATTTTTCTCGAATCATCAAGTCTCGAAAGTCGCGATATATCATACAATAGCGTCTCAAGACTAACGTTAGTCGACTTACGCAGATAGCACACGTTCCAAGACTGCAAGTACCTGTTAATTCTGTTTTTGAAATATCAAATTTATTATAATTACAAACCTAATCAGCAGAAAGGTTGCAGATTATATAGCCAAAAAAATTATTAAAGCAGGGGAAATATGATGATTTTTTTAACGAGAATAGGGAAATAAGAGGGAATTAAATTCTTCAAATTCAAATTAATGTGTATGTATCATATTTAATTTGAGATGAAACGCTGAAAATTTCCAGTCGAAATATATTGCATTTTCATCAAAATGGTTGAATATACCAATATGAGATAAATTTTTAACAAAGCAGTTGCTTCACGAAAAAAATCATTGTTAACCAAAAAGTTGAATTTAAAACAAAATACTTTCAATCAAAAGAGTCGAATTTTCAACATAAAAGTTGAATAATTAACCAAATAGTTTAATTGCAAAGCCAAACAGACGAATTTTTTTAGAAGGCATTTAAATTTTGAACCAAAAAGTTAATTTTCAACCAAGGAAGATACATTTTCAACAAAAAAGTCGAATTTTTTACTAAAAATTATGAATTTTGTATTAAACATATGAATTTTCAACAAAATAATGAAATTTTCAACCATAAAGAATTAACTCTCAACCATTAATAGTTACATTTTCTTATTAGGTTCTATTATTACTTTAGTTTGGATTTATGCAAAAAAACCAGAAAAATGGAAAGTTTTTTGAAAAAAGGAAACAAAAAAAATTCTTTAGAAAGGGGGGAAACAGGGACTAGAGGAAAAAGTTTGCAGTCTGTGGTTGGCAACTGTCACGTAAAATAAAATCAATCGTCATGCCGAAAAAATTTGGCACTCAAACACGAGCTATCTCGTTTGTGTTAAGTTGTGAAAACAATACTCTTGGAAAGCTGCAGGAAACTACTTTCATCTGGTATTAATAAAGCATCAATATTTAAGGAGGAGAATACAGAATCTTAATTGTATCCGAAGATCAGATGGCTTAATTCCAGTCTGGCACATTCAAATTGAAAAATTAATTTCTGATTACTCTTACCCCAGGCGCGAAGTATTAGGGCTCAGGAGTTTTGTTTTTCTGCAGTTTTCCACTTCTCTGACCAAATGCTTCGGCGAATGCGAGTGATTTTGATAAAAATCCGGCTTTAGATGGTAGGGCGCTTTAGAAATTGGAAACTACAGAAGATTGAGTACGTTTGGATACGTTTGGAAAGGGATGCGCGATAAAGGATTTAATGTTTGACGAACTCTTGTCTGAGTTGACCCAAATGATATGATTTTCGCAACAATTACATGTTTTAAACTAAACATTCGACTCACATTCAGCCTCGGAACAGACAAAGATCTGCTATTGATCCTCCTCCTTCGCAGGAGCCTCGCTCGCTCCCGATCTCTCCTCGTCGATCTGTCATCCTGCCTCGCCAGAGACGTTGCATCTTGAAATTCTTGAACACTCGGCTTATCCTCCAAGGAACGAACACTTAAAAGGACGCATCCATCGTTCTCGTCGACACTTGCCACAGCGCTACAACGCATTCCATCCGCCTCGCGCACTTTACAATCCTTCGATTCCTGTTTCCTCAACCCCTTTAAACTGTAAGATCCAAACGACGAGGACCTCTTCCTGGTCTCACGACTCGAATTCCGAAAAGAACTCACCGATCTCCTAGCGATCAACCTCTCAGTTTTAGTCGCGAATTCCTGCGTCCTGTTCGATCTAGAATCTGTCCTTGGTCTATACCTTATCGTCACTACATCAGCTGGAGAAGAAATAGAATCCTTGACTACCTCCTCGTTCTTCTCCTTCCAGGAACTTTCAACGCAATCACTAGATCTCAAGGGACTGATGACCCAATCACTTTTGTCCTGATCACTTCCTGAAGTTTTCTTTCGATTTTTTTCATTCCTCTGATCCTTTCTCCAATTCTTCACTTGATTCAAGTCATACTTTCCCGAATTCTTTTCCGGATCTCTACAAGGCTCTAAACTGATCTCATCACCGGGTAAAGAGGCAAACCTTCTCAAGGGAGGACTTGAAACCTTGACGCAAATATCCCTACTAGACCGTAAATCTTTGGTGTGATCTTGAAGATTAACGAGTGTGGAGTACCTCGGTCGACCATCAGAGCATCTCTCCAAGGAGATAACATTTGGATCCGAGGCATGAGATTCCTTACCTTTGGGTTTCAAGGTTATCGACTCTGCTGTGGAGGACCTCTTCAGGACCAGGGTCTCTGATCGAGGATGGCTGGAAGAGTCATAAGACTGAACTCGCTTTACAGGCTTCGGGGGGTTACCAATCACGTGTGAAAACCACGTGAGGTTTAGCGAACCAGGTTCTTCTTTCCCGACCTTGAGATTCTTAGACTTATCTTCTCGTCGAAGGATCTTTAAAGTCCCGTCGACCTCGTCGCACTGACGCACGGAGATGAGACGACAACCGCCGTCAACTCCGTTCTCCTCTGTGATAAACATCCGAAATAGCTATGTCTCGGAATTCATAATTGCAACATACTGACGCAAAAGCTATGTTCTATATTTACCTCATCTCTTACTCTCGGCCACTTTTTAACTTTTATATAATTTATCGCACTTTGGTTAAAACTGCGGCGGGCCTTTCAAAAATATTACACCTATTCACTTTTCTTTGACGATGCTTTGATTGTTTTGATGAAATTCGTATGATTTTCGGGAATGTTTCTTGAATTTGCGATAATTGAGAGGTTTGCTGGTCATGGTTTCCATCTACATAATTTTCGAAAATCCGAGATTGGCGGATAATTGATCTTCAGGGAAGATCGCACCGCCGGTTTCGCGTTCAGTTTCACACGGAGAAAAGAGACGCACAGCCCGCGAGCGCTGTTGGCCTACTGCGGTCTCTAAAGCGCGGAGCGAATACAGCCCACACTAGCTCGCGAGACGCACACGAGGACGCAGTACTCACTCATACGAACCCCCGATCCACTCGATTCTATTCCATTCCGCAGGGTTCCGAACCAAAAGCCTACGGTGGATTTACTCTCACCGAGCACTGGACGAGTACTCGGTAATCAGCAGACACACGGTGTAATGCGTAATCGCTCTCATTGTAAATACGCCAGATCGTTATTGTCCAATTTGCGAACAGTGGTTCAGCACGGTTAACGCTAAGAAATGTATATTCTGCCTCTTCATGTAATATGTGCATTTCTTAGCTAGGTCAGTTACAACGGCTTTTGAATTCCAACTGAAGGGTAGCATGCTATAAGGGCTAGGAACTCTAAAAAAAAGGAAATTTGAATCTTAAATTGCATTCTCGATGAAAAAAAAATTTCTTTGGAGTTAAAAGTGAACCACTTGAAAGGCGCAATCATAACGCATAACTATACAAAATATAACAGATGCGGCTCACCAACATGAGTATTTTTTATCGAAGTTGTTTTTTTTTTTTTTTTATAAAACGAAGAAAATGGTTACAATGAAGCATTCATCATACACGGAGAAAACGATATCGGAAGAATTGCAATATATACCGTAATTCCTGCGCTATATATCGTAATTCTATTATTATTTTATTATATTATATATACGAGGGTTTTAGTAGTGGCCAAGCGATTCTAGTGCATTATAATATGCTAAAAAGCTCCGAAATCTGCACGTACGTTATTATATTGCTCTTTATTTCAATACAGAGGTTTTGCGATATCATTGTGCGATATCTTTTTCTCTGTGTAGTCAATTAAAAAAAAATTTACATGTTTACGTGAATTGTCTTTTAAAAACCT
>NC_046663.1:83798690-83800957 GCF_010883055.1 Belonocnema kinseyi
AATTTGCTGTTGATGTTCATTCAGGGAAGGAATTCATTCAGTGAAAGTGAGTTTAAGTTTTCAGGCCCACGTTCCGATCGCCCGCACGTCAGACTCAGTGAAATTCTAGACCAATTTGCAATCGGACGTTACTGCAATTGCGAGAAATTAACGGATTGTTAGATTTTGCAACTGTGGTGTTTGCACAAAATATGAGAAAAAATGTGGTAGTCGATGATATGCGAATAATATAGGCATATAGGGGACACTTTCCTTTCACGAATGTCAGTTTTTTCGATCAAGTGACACGTTTTAGCTAAGCATTGCAGAAAGTATAAGCACATTTTGTCAGAACTAAGATTTTGTATTCGGAGTCGAAACGTTGATAAAGATACTAAAATAGTCATATAATGTTTCTAAAAACAATTTAAAAAAATGTTGTCCCCTTTAAATTTAGATCAGTAAGATTGTACTCTTCAGCATTGAAAATACTCACTTATTGTAAATCAGTTTCCATTCTTACTTATTTCATTCAGTGGCTCATTTTTTACTGATTCAAATGTAGAGAGTTGAGACACTTGTTTATAGAAGAGAAATAATGGACGTTTCAGAATTAGAATGCTGCGGGCCGAAAACATTCAAAGCAACTGTGAAACGAATAGTTATAATGTCATTCTAAAATTCGAGTCGCATTTCCAGTTTAGTTCGATAATCTCCAAACTCGAGAGAAACTTTCACGCAGGCATAATTTATATATAAAAGTGTTAAGCAACAGTTTTCTTGTTAACGTAGACTTCTTGTTTGGTCTGAAAATGTACGAGTTTCCTTATAACAAGTTTTTAATGAATATCACTGTTTATTTTTTTAATAGTTGAATTCTGTTGTGGTCCAAGTTACTATAAGAATGGTTTGAAATCCCACGAAATCTTTAAAATCCAAAATGCATTGAAAACCTTCGAAATTCCTGAAAATTCATTGAAATCTGATAAAATCCCGTGACTCTTATGAAATTGAATAAATAAGTTTGGATTCATGAGAAATAATTTAAAAACCAATCAATTGATATATTTCGCATTATTTTGCTATCAAATGAAAGAATCTTTAATTATGAAAGAAATTTCTGCAGCCCTCAAAATTTTTTGAATTTTTATAACTTGAAATTTAACCAAATTTCTTGAAATCCTTTAGCTTGAAATGTAATAAAATCTTTTGAATTTCTTATACGAGACTTTTGATTAGAATCTTTGAAAACTTTAAAAATCCCTTGCAATCTTTTAATATTTTTTTAAAAATTGTTTGAAAAGATGTTGTATATGTCAAATTGGATTATTCATAACTGTTAATAGCAATACAAACAAAAATTTCCTACTATAATTTCGATAGGTTTTTTACATGCCCTTTTAGTTAATCATGATTATTTTTTGAAAAAATCAATTATCGACATTCAATAATGAAGTTCAAAGCATTTTTTGTAGAAATAATTTGTGGTGGCCAAACATTCATTTTGTCCAAAAATGGTTATTATGCTATTGAAACTTATGACAAAAAAATTTGTTTTCCATAAATTTCCATCCAGTAAGACTGCATTTTACAAAAAAAACTTAAGCAGGTTCTGTTAAGAAAAATGGTGCATTAGTTGTAGTGTAGCTAATACAAAAGGATTCTAAGATTTCGAAAAATGTAAATTTTTAATTTTTTGTTTTAAATTAAAAATTTGATTTGGTATCACCATCCAAAGTTTAAAAAACATGCCTGTTGAACGAAAAAAATCTCCATTTTCTCGAAACCTAATAATATTTTTTGTCTAAACTTTTTTCTTTCGATTGGAAAAACGTGCACGTCGAACGAAAAAATTTCTCTTCATCTTCTCAGAACCTAATAACATTTTCCAATAACACTTTCAAGGTTCAATTCAGCACTAATGTCCCTCGAAACTTCTTACTCATTATTTTTAATTTTAAATTAAGAATATAAAGGTTGCAGCTCATTAAAGTGAGTATCGTCAAACGGGGCAATGTCGGAGATGTGGGATAAATGTGGAAATTCCTAAATTGAAAGTTCAAATTCTTTAGGGTGGTTTCAACCAGAATTTTAAATCTGTATTAAAACCACCTTAAGTAATTCAAAATATGACTTTAGGAATGTTCGAATTAACTCCACATGTCCAAAATTACCCCGTTTTACGGTACTTTTTTATCACAAGTTTGTTGATAAATATGTGTGCTTAAGCAAATATGCGAACAAACTTGTTATAAATGAGCGTTCTTCATTCGTTTCACTTAGAGATC
>NC_046663.1:83801057-83833685 GCF_010883055.1 Belonocnema kinseyi
ATTTTATAGATTGAATTTTTAAAATCGTGATGCACAATTTGAAACTTAATTCTCTTACGACTTAGTTTAAAGATCCTAATTTAAGAATCCTTCCTTTTTTAAAAGAGGTTTAGAATCGTTCAAGCCTTAAAACTAAAGATTTTTTGCTTTAATAGCTTGAATTCCAAAATCTTCAAACTTTTCAATTTTTAGAGGTTATCAAGTTCAAATTTCACAATGCTGTAGTTTGAAATCTAAACATTGAAATTGACAGGACAATTTCACTATGTTGTAGTTCAAAAATGTCAAAATTTCATATCAAAATCCTTGATAGTCAGTTATTAATCAAATATTTATAGACCTAAATATTGGAAACAGTTTGTTTTCAATTTGAAATGAACAAAATTGTCTGGTTTTTAAAATTCTTTGAAGTCGGGAAATATCAAATTGAAATACTTGATAGTTTCATGACTTTTAGTGTAAATCCTATGTGGAAAAATTGGTTAGGGCCCAATTGGGCCCCAACCAGATTGCCCAATTAATAGTTGGGCCCCGATTCGGCAACCCTCTGGGTTGTAACGGTCAGCCCAACGAATGCCCAGATTGGGGCTTAGTTGGGCAACCTACTTTAAGCTCAATTAATAAAAAAAGGGTACAATTATTGAATTTCTAAAGTTAGAAGTAATAAATAATAAATATTTGTTAGTATTTTGTTTAATTTGACGCTACTTCATGATTTAAAAACTCTTAGCATCCTCTTATTCCTTCTGACCTCCATCCCAGTCTCTTCCAACAATCAGCTCATTCCTAAAAGCATCTAAAGTTGTGTTTTCTGCAATATATTTGGTTTAGTACAAATACTCAACTGAGTATGGGTAACAGCAAAAAGCGATCACTTATTTTGTTCATTTCTACAAAGTAAAAACGAAAGAACTTTGTAAAAATAACCCCATTTTATGGAAGCTTGAACGGATTCGAGTACACGAAAAAATGGCGTTCGCAACTGCTTTAGTGCAGACGACAGAGCCCGTCTGCGGCGTTGCGGCTCGCGCAGCCGCACAGTACACACGTTAGCCAATACAGGCGGGGTTTTCAAAATTATAAAATGCTTAATTTGGAAAAAATGTTTATTTACTTTTGTTTCTCTTGAAAATTTTACTATACTCTGCTAATCTCTTTGATTTTTTTTAGGAAATATCGACTTTAATTTAAAGCGTATATCTCATTTGGAAACAGTTTCATTATTTTAAGCATATTAAACATATAATATGTAAAATATATGATACATTTATCGTAATGTTAAAAGAAAAATGATATTTTATGAATAATATTTAATGGTGACAAGTTCTTTTTAAGGATGAAAGAAAAAAAATTTCAAGAAATTAATGTATTTTAACACTTTCTAACAAAATATAATAAACAAGCAATATTCGTAAATAATTCATTTACTGTGTAATTTCATAGATTAAGAATTATTTCCATTTATATGAATGAAATATGACTGCTAGGTTCTGCTCGAATCGCTCATTATTTTTCAACTCGTGTGCCTAATTCATTATTCGTACAGCGTTTTTTATCAGCACTATCTCGATTTATTTATTTATTCCTAAACGGATACAGTTTACAATAACTTTACCGAAGTAAATAGCAGCTGAACACAGCCGATATTTTATCTTTCTACTGCCCTCTATCGATATAACTGGAGTTACATTTTGTGCGACCAGACTCTTTTGCTCCAATAGTGCTTACTTTGGGCGTTCTACGGGTGAGCCCAATTTATGCCCAATTAAGTAAAAAATCAAGCACTGATCGGCTTTATCTACATAAGTTTTGACAATTGAAATTTCGGAATAATGAGAATGTATTCAGGATTTGGCTGGGATTGCATCCACTGACTCTTACGATTAAAATAATCGGTCAATTTATTTATGATGCCCACTATGAGCATTTTATGGGTATGCCTAATGAAAGCCCAATCAAGAAATCAAACACTGATCGGCTTTGTCAAAATGAGTTTTGATGCTTAAAAATTCGGAATAATTGGAAAAGTTTTAGGATTTTTTTCGGATTGCATCCACGTAATTATTTAAATAAAATAATTTGTAAATTAATTTTACTTTTTTGAATTGGACTGCCCAGTTGGTGCCCGACTGGTTTGCTCCGATAGTGTCCACTTTGAGCGTTCGATGGGTAAGCCCAATGTACGCCCAAGCAGAGAATCAAACACTCACCGACTTTATAAACATAAGTTTTGATAATGAAAAATTCGGAATAACTTGTAAAGTTTCAAGATTTGGGTTAGATTGCACCTACGTAATTATTTAATAAAAACAATTTCTGAATTAACGTCACTTTTTGTTAATTGGGCTGCCCATTTGGGGCCCAATTGTCGCCCAATTATTAGTTGGGCTAAGTTGGGCTGATTTCCACATGGGAGGATTTGTAAATAAAATTTGTTGTGTGAAATGCCTCCAGCATACATTCACAACAATGAAAAATCAAAGCAATAATTTCTCAAATTTACGTTTAAAAATGAGAAGATTCTAAAATCAGACATCGAAACTGGAATTAATTTTTATTTCAAAATGTTCTAAGCTTAATTAAATGTTCAAACTTAACTTAAAACCCTCCAATTTAGAATTGAAAATTTTGCAATTTCAAAGTTCAAACATTCGAATCATATGACAATCTTGTTTTGTATTTTAATTTATAATTTTTAGTGTAATATCTTAAAATTGTCCGATTTTTTGTTGAAGATTTAAACAAAATAAAACATACATCATTGAAAATTGAAGAATATTTATTTGCGAAATTTCAGGAAATGAATAATAATTCTAAAGAAAGTATTAAAAATTAAGAGATTTGAAATTAAAAATTGTGCTCTTCAAAATAAACATGGATAAAAATCAAACTATCTAAAATTGGCAACTCAGAAATTGAATAATTTATTTAGTTACATGTTTAGAGTTTTGAGATTTCATACTGAATGCCAATAAATAAAAAAAATTTCCGTCCAGAGCTTTTAATTTTGCAATTAAAATCGAAGTGATTGCATTTTAAAAATATGTCATAACCAAATTGAAAAATGAAAATTGTCAATTTTTAAAGGATTAAAAAGTGTTGCATTATTGAAATCTGAAAGGTTTATAATAGAACATTTTGTATTTCAATGACGGAAATGACCGTGAATTTGTTTCTTTTTAATGTTGGGAAAAGTCTAATCATTCAACTTAGTGTTCAATTAAAATTTTTTATATCTTATACACTTTAAATTGAACAATATTTAAATCAAAAAATTTAAATTGGTTAATTATTCAATTTTTAATGCTTCATTAGATGTAATATTGTTTCAATTATTTCGAATTTTAAAAGATAAACTTAACAAATTCGAATCTGAAAAAAATCAATTTCTAACGTCTTTTAAATTGTACTATTTTCAAAATTTTACTCTAAAATCATTTAATCTTGACATCGAGGTACTTTTCATTCCATTCGAAACATTGTAATTCTTCCAATATTTTACCTACTTTAAAATAGTTTCGATTGGAACATTTTTAATTCAAACTTCATTTGCAAAAGCTAGAAGAAACAATATCGCTCTCTAATGACATAATTAATAAACAAATATCTAAAATTTGGTTCAATACTAGATTTTTAAACTGTTTAAATTTTCAATGTTAGGAAAAAAAAATCCAGAATAAATCCATTTAATGATAGTATCTTATAATATATAATATTTATTTATTCAACACCACACCCAAGCCTTTAATACATTTTTCATAATAAAATTGAGCGCAAGTTTAAATTTGATGCACGCTTAATGATGTACTATATCGCAGTAACGTTTCGTCATTTGCGCTATAGTTCTAATTCTAATTATATAACTTTTTCTCATTTATTTCTATCGAGATTCCAATTAACGTTTGTGAACTTTACGACAAGGCACTAAGAAAGTACTTGCAAATATTAACGAACGTAGGAGATGCACGCGGATGCAAAAGAACGAATGCACTCAAAAGTGCAAAATCGAAGTTGAATATTGCACGTGTCATCTATGGGTTGCGCTATTGGTTAACGCACGTGCGAACGGGATTGATTAATTAACGACTCCACTTTTTTCATTCGAATAACCATGCGAGTTGATTTCACTCAGTTTATTATCTGCCCATTCATACTTTTTAATATCCTCATGATATGACAATTCAAGGGTTTCGTGACCCCGGGCAGAAAACCTTATAGTTTTGGTCGGGTGTCCGTCCGTGGTCCTTTTTTTTACAGAAGCATAAATAAAAAGTAAGAAATTGAGGGAAAATGTGAGGAGGGAAAGTAAGGAAAGTCAGATGCAATGAGAGGAGGAAAAGTAGGGATAGTGAGGGGAAGGGAAATAGGGAAAACAAGGGAAAATAAGGGGAGATGAAGTACCGAAAGTAGGGGAAAATGAGTCAAGAAAACTATGAGAGGACAGGGGACACTATAGAAGGAAACATAAGGAGAACTTGGGGGACTAAAATTAGGGGAAATGAGGGTAGGTGGGTTATGGGAAATCAGGAGGGAAAGTGAGGGAAAAATAGCCGATGAGAAGTAGGGGAAATGAGGAGAAATAAAAGAATAGTAATTAAAGAAGGATTAGTGGAAATGAAAGTAGACTAATTGAGGGGAAATGAGTGAAGAAACGGGGGTAAGGGAAGTAAGAAAAACAAGGGAAAATGAGAGGAGAGGAAGTAGGGGAAATGTGAGGTATAAACTATAAGAGGTGAGAGGAAACTAGAGAAAGGCAAATAAGGGGAAATGAGGGTGGCAAAGTTAGGAGAGTGAGGCGAAGCCGGGGAGGAGGATTATGGGAGTTGATGAGAAGGAAAGTAAGGGAAAATTGGAAAGGGGGAAGTAGGAAACTAGGGCAAATCATTAGAAGTCAGGGAGGCTAGTGAGGAGAGTTAATGGAGGGAAAGTGATAGCTGCGGAAGAGAAGTTGAGGAAGGGGGTGTTTTCTGGAAAAGTGGGGAGAGCGGGAAGTAGAGAAGGGAGAAGATGGGAAAGGGATTGTGAAGGATGAAGCGAGGAAAGGGGTAGTAGAGGAGAGCAGGAAAGAAGGAGGACTGGAGTAGGCTCCAGGTTCAAGGAATGTGCGGGAGATGAGGTTTTAGCGACTTAATTAACGTCTTAATAGGGTACAAAACCCTCTTTTGTAGATATCAGGTATCTACTTTGACCAATTTGAAAAAAAGATGCAATCAGAATTTATTCACCAATTCTTATATCTAGATATGTTTAGAATAATCGAACTCTTCTTTGCAAGATCAATTAAAGCCTACTTAAGTTTTTTTTCTCTAAAATGTATGTTTACATCATTTGTTTTTACTTATGAATTTTCGTGAATTTTGTAAGTATGAGCACATGGTCAGACGCCATTTCAAAAGTACGAGTTTTGATCTCTGAGCAATTACTTAAACTCCCCATTGATCAGAATTAATGAAGATAGATTTAATTCAATTATATCATTCAAATTCCTTGAAGTCTTTAATATTGTATTTAGAAATTTCTCAAAGTCTTTAGAAACTCTTTAAAATATCTTCAAATGTTTAGATTTTTTTAAATATCGGTAAACCAGGAGCGCTTGCTATAATTTTTTTCATACGTTAATCACAGTGTAAAACCCCTCATTTTTTGTAATAATTAAATGCTTGATTTGCTTAAAAAATGTAAACCTAATAACATGCAACTGCAGGAAAAAAAATTAGGATTGAACATTTTCTTGTATTGTTCGTATTCATACTAATATTTTCTTGATTCAATGCTAATGAGTCTTCCGTGTTTTTTTATTTTAATTATTTTTCATAAAAAGACGTGAGAATTGCATATAAGAAAATAAGTGAAAACATCCATTAAAAGAATATTAAAATGTCTCGTCTCACGTGATTTATTGAGGTAATTTGCTGTATATTACACAGATAGTAAATAAGGAATCAGTTTACGAGCCAGGGCGTGGATGTTCGCTAGAAGTCACTGCAAACAGGACTATCTGCGGTCGCCTTATAATGCTAATTACTCGTTTAAGTGAAGCGATTCTGTGAGAACGAGCAGATTAATGTGTGAGTCCTGAAGGTCTCGTCTTGGGTCATAGGCTATCTAAGAATGCATGTATCGTCTTGATCTCATTCAGAATTAGTCAAGAAACAACTGCTTTTATAAAAAGTCCCTGAACCGCTTCATTAAAGACACAGGCAAAATATTTTTCAAAGGAAAGTCGAACTTATATTCAATTCTATTTGGTTTCTTATGATTCAATTCTAGTTTCCTGTTTTAGATATAAAATTTTAATAAGATATTAAATTCTACTCTATATTTTGAATTTTCTCTTTTCGTACAGACATGACGAGTCAGAGCACGCCAATTTTCCAGTAAATATTGTGCAGATGCACATTAAAGATATAGTCGGTCAGAAATTATGCAATCGCACACCCGTTTCATTACCTGTACATGCTAAGAAGGAATTGTGTCTCACATTAATTAGCATTTCTAAACTTTCGCGAGAATTTTTCCAACGCCATCTTATGTTTTAATCCTTTATACGTTGAAAAATCCACATCGTAATTAAGATGATTCGAGCTCCTTCACTGGGACTTGAAGATTGATCATAACTTGAGTAATTGCAAAATGAATGATAAAAGCCATTCATTAGTTTAAATTGATTAGATATTGTTCCAGAAATTTGAAGGAAATACTAGCAATTTGATCTGCGGCAGTAAATACCTGTTTACTTAGCTCTCACTACCCAACTTCCCCCCACGCAGTAGAGGGAGGACCAGACTATTGGCGCCGGAAGAGTTGAAACAAAAAACTCACACAAAATCACACGGACTTGTCACTGCGCATCGCGGTTTGTCTGGCACCAGAAGTCCTCATAAAGGGCGCAAACGTTTGATCCGCGTTCACGTTCAATGCCCAGAACAAATGTCCAGCAAAAGACTTATTTGGCAAAATAAGAGGAATATTCAACTCAAAAATGTAACATTTCAACCAGCGGCGTAGCCAGAATTTTTTTCCGGAGGGGCTTCGATTTGTTTTTGGAGGGGGCTTCGTGTTTTCTTTTTGACAAAGAGTGGGGGAAAGGGAATTTATTAATAAAAATGCTTAGTGGGGGGGGGCTTGACCCCCAATCTTCGCCCCTGGCTACGCCGTTAATTCAAACTAAAAATCAAAACCAAAAATCCGAATTGTTAAATTTTCATTTAAAATAATTAATATTTTTAAAGGAGAAATTTTATTTAAACCAATTAAATAAATTTTCAAGCAAAAAACTGAACTTTCAACTGAAATAATGTATCTTCAATCAAAAAATTACTTTTAGCCAAGTAGGTGAATTTGCAATCAAAAACATTTTTTTTCCAAATAATACGATTTTTGAACAAAATACATGCACTTTTAACTAAAAAAGATAAATTTTCAACCAAAAATAGAATAGTTAAACTTTCAACGAAAATGATTAATTTCCAGACAAGAAGATTACATTTCTATCAAAAAGTCGAATTTTCAACAAACAAAAAAAAGAATTTTCAATCATGGACATTAATTTTCAACCAAAAATTGAGTACGTTAATTTTTAGTTATGGAAATTATTTTCCACCAACAATCGAAGAATTTTCAACAAAATATTTCAGTTTTTATCAACAACAAAATAATAATTTTGATTTAAAAAAAAAGGAATTTTTCACGAAATATTTGAATTTTCAACCAAAGAAATACATTTTTAAGCAAGAATAATCATGTTCCACCAAAAAAGACGCATTTTTACTCATATATATATTAAAAAATTTATCATAAGAACAACCGCAGGATTTCGCCGGGAGCGGATGTTAATCTGGAAAATTGCACCCGCTCCCAGGGAAATCGCGGTAAAATTTCAGTCACAACCACGTCTCACGACCGTGAGATAGGTTGTTACAGTCTGTTACGGAATCAATACGACGATCCAGCAAAAGCCTCGTGCACCCTAAGAACACAGAGCGACCCAAGGACAACCGCCTTCTGCATTTTTCCCGCAAGTGTTCTAGCATATTGTTGACGAGCAGGGATGCTTTTTAGGCCATTAGCGAGTGAAA
Organism: Belonocnema kinseyi; assembly: GCF_010883055.1. Lineage (NCBI taxonomy): Eukaryota > Metazoa > Arthropoda > Insecta > Hymenoptera > Cynipidae > Belonocnema > Belonocnema kinseyi. The sequence goes on from NC_046663.1 coordinate 83,809,136, forward strand.
CCTTGACACCTCCAAGAGCGCCGATGATAAGGACGATTAGTTAACAGAATATTCCGAGTACAATCGTTGCAACTCCCTTATAAGGTCTCGAAACCTCTCTTTCTTTTCATTCTCCTTGGCTATGATGTTTTTGTCAGCTGGTGCCGAAAATTCGATAACGAACATGGTTCGCCTCTCCAAGTCAAGAAGAACCATGTCAGGCCTCGAGTGAGCAACAGAAACAATTGTCGAGAATACAAAGTTCCAGTGCATGCGGCACTTCCAATTCTCGACAATTAACTCGATTTCCCTAGGAGCATTTAGAGGAGCGATATTAAGGGTCATGCCGTAAGAGTGACAGAGATGGTAATAAAGCACTCTTAGTGCCGCATTGTGCCTTTGCATGTAGGTCGTTCCCGCGTGAGTTGGACAACTAGATAGTATGTGAGCTAAATGCTCGGGGTGTGCATTGCACGCCCTACAGCTATCGTCAGGAATGTCTTGGTTCAAAATGTGACGACGGCATGTTAAGGTGAAAATGACACCGTCTTGGCATGCAAAAACGAAACTCTCCGTACCAGACTTAAATCCGGGCGATTTAAGGAAAGCAAACGTTAGCTCACAAGACATTGACTGATCCTTCACATTTCTGTGGAAGATACCGTGCATCCATGTTCGTTGCAGATACTTTGTTCCTCGCCGACAGTTCGAAAGACCAAAACTGCCGGATGAGACGTTTGCATCTGCTTCGGAGAGTATCCTTTACAGATGTCACATCCTGAATGCGGCTCTGTGGCACGCCCAGGTATGTATAAGTCTCTCCAGCGCAAAGGTCTCGTATAGCGCTTCTATCAACGAGCTCAGGATCTTTCGGGATTCCATTAAGTTTTCCTCGCTTCAAATAAAACTTGGCGCATTTGTTTAACCCAAATTCCATCCCAATTCCCTTAGTATATCGTTCGACAATCCCTAGAGCTAGATGTAGTTGCTCTTTGTTTTTAGCATAGATCTTAAGATCGTCCATGTAAAATACATGAGTGACCTTGTACTTTCGATCTGCAGGTTTGTCGCACAAGTACCCGTCGGAATGGCGAAGTGCTAGAGATAGTGGCAATAATGTAAGGCAAAAGGGGAGTGGGCTCATGGTGTCGCCCTGAAAGACACCTCTCTGAAAGATGATTTGGTTAGTTGTCACACGATTTTTTCCAGATCAGATTGTAAATCTGGTTTTGCAAAGCGGCATCAATCTCTCTATGCACCTAACTATTTTCGGATGAACCTTTAAGATTTCCAAAAGACAGATGATAAGTCTATGGGAGGTCGAATCGAATCTTTTCGATAATGAATCCAGGCCATCGATAGGTCACGCTGGTAGAATGCTGCATTTTTGCAGACACATCTATCGATGAGCAGGTTCTCCCGACATCCCGCTACGCCTTTCTTCGAGCCTCGTTGTTCATACATTTCTTGCCACACAGGTTCAATTGCCCGAACAATTCTATCATTTAGGATAGCTGTGAATATCTAATACAGTGTTTTCAGACAAGTGATTGGCCTGTAATTCTTCGGGTCAGCTAAGTTGCCTATTTTCGGCAGGAGTATTGTGCGCCCTTCCACCAAACGCTCCGGAATCGGCTCTTCCGACTTTAAATATGAGGTCAAAATACGGGCCAAATGCTGATGGGTTGAAGGAAACTTCCACCAGAAGGTTTTGATACAATCTGGTCCCGGTGCGGAATATTTCTTCATCCCTCTTAATACTTTTTTCACCTCCTCGGTAGTGATGGGTGGGCATTCCTTATCAGGTGTTATGAGGGCATCACATAGCTCCTTGAAGCTATTTATATTTTCTGAGTCTTCGTCCAGTCTATGCTACACTTCGTAGACTTCTTTTCAAAATACTTCGACCTCCTCTGGTTTGGGCGGGTGTTCGACAGTAACTGGAGAGTCTTGGAAGATTCGAGATAGGGAACTTTCGAACTTTGGCGGTGAAATTCCGGCCAGCTGTGATGTAGTCAATCACACACTGAATGCGGGACGCGTACTGTCATGCCCGGCCTATCTTTATGGCAAGTTGATGCATTCGTCTTTGGTCTTATGTTCAACTGTTGGTTTCGTTTTACGGTTTGCATCGGCCAAAGCTCTCGCTGCATTATAAACACAATAATTGATAGCCTAGAGGTCGGTTTCTCCGGAAAAATGTCCACGAAGCTCGTCATCCATTTTAGCCAGATCTTTAGACTTGAGAGAAACCTTGGTGTTGATGTTTCTCCGGGTCATAAAGCATCGCTCTTCCTCTATTGGATGCCTGCCCGCGGTTGGTCTTAGTTTTCGGAGAAGTGCAGCATGGTTTCGCAGACGTTGCTGCGAAAAGAGCGATAGCTCCGGGTGTTTCTCGCACCACAGAGCATGCAGCCGTGCCATGTAACCCCGTTCAGGGGCCACACTCGCATCGTAGCACTCTAGCAAGTCGTGATTAAGTCGCTCCGTCCACCTAAAGGTCGCGAGATCCCGTGGATCCATAGCATTGAATCCATTTTCATTGGCTCCCCCAGCTCTAGAATGGTCGGCATTGTTGGCCGACCTATTGTCGGGAGCCTTGCGCGTTCTGTTGTTTTGAACCGCACTTACTACAGCTAGTTAGAATTTTCAGAGTATAGATTTTAGATCAAACCGGAAATAGTTAAACATTCAATTAGAAAAAAGTTTTCAAAGAAGCAAAACGAATTTTCAACAAAATAAATCAATTTTTAACCAATGAAATACATTTTTAACCAAAACGATGAATCTTTCACCCAAGAAAATAATTTTTCAATCAAACAAAGAACGAGTTTTCAACAAAATATTGCAACCAAAAAGATTCTTTTTCTACAAAAAATCACTCAATTTAACAAAATACATGAATGTTCAGCAAAAAAGGATAAATTTCGAACTAAAAATGGGACAATTAAATTTGAAATTGGAAACATTAATTTTTAACTCAAAAAACGAATTATAAACTACAAAGTTAAATTCTCAACCCATAAGATTAATTTTCTCCTAAAAAAGACGAGTTTTCATCAAAACACCTGAATTTTCAACTGCTAAAAACCGTAACTTTTAAACACAAAATTGAATAGTTTTTTTTTCTAACTATCTATATTTTCATATATTTCAAACTTTTGTTGTATATTTAAGGGCCGTTCACATATTACGTAAAGCGCCAAAGAGGGGGGGGGGGCGATTTGTTACGAAGTGTTGCATGGGGGGAGGGGTCATAAACTACATTACGTAACGTTGATTTTATGATTTTATGCGATAATCGATTCAAATTTTAGCGCGGCTTTTATTAGGTTTGTGTTGGCAATGAGTTGTGTTGATATTGGCAGAGCTGCTTATGTGGTGCATTGTGAGAGAAAAACAAACGACTGCAGTTAATAAATATTATAAACTAATCATTCTGAGTTTGAAATTATTAATGTAGAAAACATCAGACAGTAATATTTGAATATTCTATAAGTGATATTAGGATGCACACTGTTAGAAACGCTCTAACATAGCAAAATCAAGATTTGTTACGTTACCGGGGGGAGGGGTGTATGTTTTGTTACATTGCGTTACAACCGGCGAGGCAAGGAGGGGGTCCAAAATTGGTTGAAAATTGTGTTACGTAATATGTGAACGGTCCCTTATATTTTATGATATCTTCTTCCTCATTTTATTCTTTAAAATTATAAATATATTGTAAACTTTGGCTTTAAAATCACGCGCTTTTTATCACTTCTGGTTCCAGTTTAATTTTAGCCAATAAAAAAGTGTGAACTTGTGCCACAACTCTACCGAGAGATCTAGTAGCAGCAGTCTTGAGGTCCCTTAGCTGCGTGAGGTGAAGCTGGGCAGAGCTAGGAAAGAGACGACGATCTAATGGGTATCGCCCGAGCAACCAAAGTTCCGTGATGCGGAGATTGGTGCATTCGGCGTTCTATTCCGCATCCTATAACGAGGAAGTTAAACACGATTCTCGTACACTGCTTAGCTCAGATTACGCGGCACTTTCATCGCAACTATTCCATTGTGAAGATATGTACGAGCATTACAAGCAGGTTACGCAGTGATTGTAAATTATACTCGGCAGACCTAATGGACTACAGCTTCAGTAGGATTATGACCAACATCATCCCCATACCTATTACTTACTCAGTATCGGTCACTGTGGTATGGATACATCAATGTAATACCCGTCACTTGTAAATTCTAATCTGACCAATTAAAATCAATTCTTTAAGTCTGCTGACTATGCAGAAGGATACAATTATACACATTGCTGACGTTTGACTGCTAATTAATTCCTTTCAAAGAAATGCAACTGGTTTTGAGTATCGTAACGTTAGGGAGCTCATTACAAATAAGCATTTATGCATTTTTGAAACGTTACGCCTCAATTTTCAACCTGTAGGTAAAAAAAACCATGATTTCCTATCGCACATGGATTTCTTTAAGGTTTATCTTTTCGATCACTGAAATGAAACAGCGCCTAGCTCATTTGTACTACACAAAAAACTATTGATATGAAATGTGTTGCACCTCATTTTGAACAATGAAAATTTTGGGGACCTCTAAATATATATTTTTTTAATTGTGTCAAAAATCAGAGGTTATTTTGTTACCAGAAGTTGCACTTAGTATGAATGTCACTTAAAAAAGCCTTTCTTAGACCGCACTAATGTATACAATATTTTTTTATAATTACATTTTTTTCTGAAAAAAGCTCTTCTCCTTTCCCTCTGCTGGTGATCGAACCACAGAACTTCCGATTGACGATTGGGACTTATTAGGTTTCAGGTTCAAGGAACCTGTATTATTATCAGAGAAGATCTTTTTTCTACAAAAATTTAATTAAAAAAAAGTATTCATACCTTCATCTAGTCTGTAAAGACGTTAAGAAATTCTGTTATTCTCTGATGATAATACAGATACCTTGAAAAGTTCGACTTGTATACCATTTACTTACGTATATTGTTATTTTATAGTAAATCCAATAGAATATAAATGCAAACAATTGACAACTATTGTTTGTTTCACAGATCAATATTTTGTAAGAATTTATACTTTAGGATACACACTGTGTTATTATTTTTGAATTCCTTATTATTATTAGCTTACTTCAAATAAATGTTTTGCAAAAAGGAAAGATGAAATTGGACGAATTTTTCAAGGTTTTAGGTGGTTTGTGTAAAACAGGCATAGACGTCGAAAGTATGGCCAATACTAAAACAACGTGAGTGTGGAAAGTAGCCGACAAAGTTCTCAAGAACAGTTACAATTTCCATTTATTTCATCATCTCACCTTCTACCTAGAAACTATGTGGTGGGTGCTGTGTTTGACGTTGGGTCACCCACTTTGTTTTTCATGGTTGTCGCGTATGTAACACGACCTGAGACCACAAGACTTGCATGCAAAAGAGGCCGAATCGCCGTGATAATGAACCAATGACGCACGGTACCCAAAAGCAAGCATACAAATTTCGCATCTAAAAAAAGATTTTTTTTGTTATTCTGTTTCTTTTTAATAATCATTTACAATTATAATTCCGCTCCCCTTTTTTTACTTAATTCCTTTTTTCCCGTTTTCCTGCTTAAATTTCAAAAATCTCCTAAAAGGCATAAAATCAATAATTTTAACTCAATTTCCCTCTTTCCCCTATATAGATTCATTTGTTAAGAATCATTAAATGAAATTCAAGACATTCGAAAACAAGATGCTTTGAAAGAGATTCTTTTTGATAATACCAATTTCAAATCTTTCCTAAAAAATTTATTTGCTATTTATGTAGATGTGAAGGACATTTTCGACAGCAAATAAATCTCTAAAGATTCAATCGACAAACTAAAACCAACAGATAAATCAATTATATAGTCACAAATGAAAAACGTAAATACGAATGTTAAATTCAAGTTGAAACGCTTCAAATTCCTAACATTTCAAATAAAAATATTGCATTTTCAACAAAATAAATGATTTTTAAAACAAAACTTTGAATTTTTAACCAATTGTTTAAATTCTCTAGCCAAAGGGACCAGTTTTTTATAAAACAATTTAATTTTCAAAAGAAAAATCTGTCGGCGATAAATAAATAGGAATTTTTATTAATTATTAATACTTTTAAAATATGTAATAAAATTTGTAAAACGGCGTATCAAATAGCAGAATTTTATTTGTTATTGTAAAAAAGCAAATTTTGGAAGTCGGAAATAATTCGCAAAAAGGTATCGACCTAGACCCTCTAATACAGTATAATTAATTCATAGTTTATAGTTGTATAGCTTGGTTTTATATGTTGGGAAACTGCGTATTTAAAAAATTGGAATCTTAATAATTTTGTTATCTTCGGGAGTAATTATTTTTGAATGATCAAAATAAATTAGAAACAATAATTTAAATGTCTGAGATACCAACAAATTCTATTTTAATGCCTTTTTTATCGATAAAGCGGTATCGATATATTAAAAGTTTTTGGCTAAGACTATAAAAAATCAAAGTTAAAATGTCAATTTAAAAAAAGTAGATTTACTTTGATGTATATTTAGATTTTGTCTTTCGTTTTATTCCGAACTAAACAGCTGGTATGCGTGCTTGATGCCTGTTCCTTAGAAGAGAATAAACCTACTTATTCCAAATCAGACATACTATAATAAGCAAACTTCTATCAAAAATAATATACATACATAAAAATATAAACTTAACAAGTAGGTTTATAGCCTTTTTGCAGCCGATAATTCATATTTTTGGAATTGTTTGCTTCCATCGTTCCAGAATAGTATAAGCTATTAGCTAAACATCTCGCCGAACACGATAAGAATAGCTAACGTACCAAAAAGGCCCAATAAAGTTAGGACGTGATAAGGGTGTTTAAGTGCTTATCACGGTGGCATGAGAAGTCTTTTATATCGCACTGGGAAAATATTGATAGCTATCTATTTTCAAAACTAAAATTACAAAACCAAATAGCTTGGTACTTATTTAAAAAATAGGTATCTTTTGAATTTGCACCCACAAATACACTGTTCATACACGCATATATATTTCGTAATAAGATGATTTAATCAATGTCTGATATAGAATTTTCTCATACATTTACATGCTAAATTCCGAACGAATATATTGACTGAAGTCTAAGAACAGTTTAGAAGCGATTGGGCGTGCTAACAGGTTTACTCCTTATTCACATTTGCATCTAAAGGGTAAGAAGAAAAAATTAGAGTGTTTCACTCAACAGATTTTAAATTCAATTAATTAGAGCTTTATTTAAAATTCAAAATAACATATATTCTGCTATAATAATCGCATGTGTGATAACACATGGATTTGGGTTTCGTCATCGTATTTTAATTTTTCAAGTCAATACACTTTTCAAGCGCCACTGAGGTTAAGTATGCAGACTGCAGATAAACGCCTTTCGTTGAACTCACGTGTATTGCGCCGTACATTTAACAGAGAAAAAAGAGACGACGTTACGCATAGTTGATTGCACGCGTAGGTGCAGTGAAAAAATAATGTGTAATGTAGCGACGAGATGTAGGTTAACATGCGCTTAAAGTCTTTTAAGTGGAACGAACTAGGTGGTAACTAAGTAATTATCAATGGAAAGGAGACTCCACGAATTAGTTTAGCAAAGAGAATTCTCGATCGACCTTGGACGGACATGTCTTTCTTTTTTAATTTCCGCATCAAAATTACGCTAATTATCCATCTTTTGATCACGTAAATTGTTCATTCTTCTTGTATTAGATGATATTATTCGGAAGCAGTGTGTCCAGTGATCAGCCAATTTGAAATTCCCGGTTTTTTTCTGACCACATCACAGTAAATCTTGACGTATAAAAAGTGCTGCAGCTCATTTTAAACTTCCAGTTGATATTAAAATGATCCAATTTCGAGAATCAGAAAAATGTACGAGTCTGATTTCACGATCCTAGCAACCGGGAATCCGTTTTTTAAGGAACTCCCCAAAGACCTTAGGCAAAAGGATTTCCGAAAGAGCCTTGTACTCATGTGTTCAAGTTTTCAGAGAAAAAATCTTCTGATCATGAAAATGGTAAAAATTTAGATTAGGAAAAATTAAAAAGGTATTCCCTACACTGTGTTTCCGGTTTCAAGCGCAATAATACTCTATTTTTAATTACAGTAAAAATATTACGTTAAACAATTCATCCTTATAGACGTATTTTTAATTTTAAAAAAACCCCCAGTCATTTCAAGTACCTTAATTATTCGCCAAGATATCTTAAGTGCCCTGACCTAGAATGTCTTATCTCGTGATTAAGAAAATGAAGGTAAAATGTTTTGCATTCTCCCCCGCAATATTCTACTGAAGGTGCAAAGCCGCCAAAAGAAAACTTGCATAACGAAATACCTGAGAGGAAATAGAGCCTTGGAGCGGAAAACAAAGTGGAACGAATCACATATTATGAAGAATCAATAATGCAGATTTACGTTTCGAGGTCGCTTTGTGGAGATTGCCAGGGAGATTTTTCACGCGAATCACGAAACGCCTTAATAACCTTATTTATTCTTGATCGAGTTGAGAAATCACTTGTCTCGATAACTGGATTCTGGTTTCAGCTATACATGGATTCTGAAATGATGCAATCAAAAAGTGTGTGAAAATATTTGCGGTTTCATAGAATTTGTGAAAAAAGTTCTCCAGTAAAAAAACATTCAAAATTTTGTCACTATTATTTGTTTAAAATAAACTCATAAGACTTCAAACCAATTTAAGTTAAATTCAAAAAAATCTTAATGAATTTGAAATTTTTTTAAATCCAAAAAATTCCATTGATATGAAGAAATTCATTAAATTCAGCCAGTTTGAAATGAGTGTAGAAAAATTCAAGATAATTCAAACGAATTAACGGAATGTCTAAGAATCCAAGGTGAGATTAAAATCCTTCAGGATGAATTAAAAAATATGTAAAAATTTAAGGAAATTTCGAAGAATTTAAAAGAATTTAGGATAAATTAATAAGAATTATTCAAAATTAATTCCGAATTAATTCAAATCATCCGTTAAAATATTATATAATCCCGCGAAATTCTGTGAAATCTAATGATATATTCTGAAATCCAAGAAAATTTTTTGAAATACTTGAACAGCTTTTGCATCATTTAAAATTATTGAAATCCTTTAAAATCTTTTAAAAATCGTTCCGAATATTCCAAAATTACAAAACATTTTTTTTTAATTCCCTTAAAGTCATGAAATTCCTCGAAAATTCTTTTACATTTTTGTATCTGTTTATAATGCATTAGAATCTTTCAAATTAAACTAAAGTATTTCAAATCCTTTTAAATCCCTTGAAATTATTAAAATCAATCAAAAATTCCTTAGAAACTTTTTAAATTCCCGAGAATATTTCAAATCCTTTGAAATCTCTTGAAACTTTCTGAAGCTCTTGAAAACTCCTTAGAATTTGTAAAATACCCTGAAAGCCTTTGAGATCATTTGAAATGATTAAAATTGATCAAAAATACCCTAAATATTTACAATCCTTTAAAATCTTTTAAAAACCACTAAAATATAATTTTGTTAAATATCCGAAAACTTTATGCCCTATAAAATCGCTCCATTGCAAAACACTTAAAATAATTAAAATCCTTAAAAGTTCTTTAAATATTTTGTAATCTCTTGAAATTGCCTTGGAATCTTCTCAAATATTTCAAAACATCTTTTAGTCATCTGAAATCTTTTAAAATCCTTTGAAAGTTTAATAAAATTCTTAAAAATTTCTTGGAAGTTTTAAAAATACCATAAAGTCTTTACAATCGTTAGGAATCGCTTGAAATTATAAAAAATTATTACAAATTCCTCGGAAAATCTTTTAAAGTACCCTAAAACATTTCATCTCCTTTGGAATTGTTTAAAATCGCTTACAACTTTTTTAATCACTTGGAAATTCCTTGGAATTCTTAAAAATATCATAAAATCTTTCAAATCTTGTAATTACTTCGAATTGCTCAAATCTTTTTAAAATTCTTTGAAATCTTCGAAAATACCTTAAAATATTGCATGTATTTTGAAATTGTTTTAAATTCCTTGAAAATTTTTAAAGCTCTCGAAAATTTATTGGAATTTTTTCAAATAACCTGAAACTTTTAAAATCGTTTGAAATTATTGAAATCTATATTAAAAATTGCTCGGAATCTTTTAAAATACCCTAAAATATTTCGCAATAATTCAAGAAAATTCTGAAATAGATGAATACCGAATCTGATTATCCTTTCCCTGATCAACCAAATTCTGCGACTTTCCCCTGGGTTTCCTGACCTCCGACGACCCTGGCAATTTTCGTTTATTCATTGTTTCCTATTGAAATTATTATTGTTAAGTTTAAAGGATTAAATAAATATATAAGGGTAACTGCCACACGAGAAAGTTGTTAATAGCGTGATGACTCTCGGCAGATGCAGCTTCTATTCATCCTACAACAAAAAATTGTCTCGCGTCTAGCAAATTCAATGTGTGCAAGTGTGCGTAGTTTGTCAAGTGGGTGTCATACGTGGGGTGAATATGCGATTAAATAAACATGAGCAAGCTTTTCCTTTCGCACCGAATGTTCCGGCCGATTAATATATTGCAGATAATTCGGAAGCTATCTTGCATCGGTCCCTACTCTTAACATTTCACAACTGCATAAAATAAAAAGGATATTCGGAAAATGTTCATGTTTCATTACCAAATTAAATTTCTACACTGTTAGAAAAATCTGTATGAGGTTTAACATACATGTGTGTGAATCAAATGTGCACTACCGCTACTGAAATGTAACATACATTGGTGTAGTGCATTTATTATACATGTGTATTAAATTTAATATACAGGTCAGTATAGCAATGTGCGTGAAAACTCAACCTGCTTTCATTTCTTTAAATCTTGTCAAATATTCTCAATTAAATTAATAATCTAGAATTTGTTGACTCAATTGTTATTTATAATGAAAGTGCAATGATTGGGTACATTTTTTCCTAATTTCGTTCTAAATGGTCCAAATTTAAGTAGAATAAAGTTGATTGTAGGTTAACTCTGTTATTTATTTGCTTGATTGAACTTTTCGACTTGAAATTCAATTTTATTTTTGGTTAACAGGAAGAGGGTATCATGTTTTATTATTTAGAATCGAAAATTACAGCTAAACTTATTTTAAATTTGTGAAAGATGAAATTATATGATTTTTCTCGTAAGTCATTAAGGTGAATGTATATGAAATTTAATATACGTGCTCTTAATGGCGATTTCATATGCTTAGTATATTAATTTTCATACACAGGTGTATTAAAGTTAATATTATTTTTGAAAGTGTACATCGCTTATCTTCATCTGCAAGGCATTAAACTTAACTTTCTATTTATGCGAAAAACATCATCTCGAATTAATTAATTAATGGCAATATCAGCGGGTGGTGAGCATTGCGCTGTACTTCCGGTTATCTTCGTGATTTCCGATAAATCTGTATGATACGCGACGTGAATCTCAATCCAGAAATAGTTTCAAAATCGATTGCAAAATCAGGAATCGGCACAAGGCGGTTATGCTCGTTAGTCTGACCTACGCTGTAATGGTACTGCAACTTTCCTTCATGTTCGATCACCTTTCAACGAAGATAAAGTGCATTCGAATCACATTAAAAGAAATGTAAATGTTTACTTCACGATTTTTGTTATATTCATTAATTTTATTTAATATATAAAATGCTACAAATTAATATAGCATCAGGACCTCAAAAAATGGGAAATAGTGTAATTTTTTCACGTAAAGGAGGAAAGATAAATAAATAATTTTTACACGCAGAAAAGAGGAAACAATGTTTTTATAAGAAATGTTTTATTCATAAATAATTTAAAATGTTTTTTAATGATTTCCGAAATTAAATCATTATTTTTTACAAATTGTATATAGTTACAAGATGATCAAAATTGGAATTTTTTATCTTATTAATTCCCTACTATGAGTCCAATTGAATGACTGAATTTGCGAAAATAACATTATTTGTCAGTAGCCATCGGTTTAAGAAAAAATCGAATTTTTCCACAAAAAAATGTTTATGAATTAAATTCTTTATTTATTAGGTTCACATGCAATAAAATCAGTTGAAATTTGAAGTCAATGATTTTTTTCAAGTTAATAAGATGCTGAATTAATCCATTTTTTCTCATTACGAGTTCTACCTTATTTTATATCATATTTCTATAAGTATTGATCACATGAAAAAACAAAGATTTGGTAATTTAATTACTTTTTACAAGCTTTATTTCGTCGGCTTTGCTCCTCAACGGAGGGCAAAGCCGAATGCAGCTTTTTATGAAAGTCAAAACATTTAAAGATAAGAAAATATGATGGTTTGCTTCTGTGGTATTTTATGTACTGGAAAAATTATCTTTAAAGATATCCAACACAAAGAAGAAGTTATTTTTGAATAAAAATAGAGATAGCTGCAATATAACCTCTTATTCGTTGAGATTCTACTAGAAACGGATTTTACGCAATGTTTCTACCGTGCCAATACAAGAAAACTAAATACCGACCGGATTGATAATAATAATATTTAATAGTTTTTTCCATGTAGCCCACAAGATAAGTTGCTGTTCTACATTGCCGATCATTTATCGACAAAACTTGTGACACGTGTATCACCTAAGAACTTGTAAATATTATTTTCGTGTGGTTTGCCCCCTGGCCAGGCTTCACTTATTTACGAGATTTGATATATTTTGGACTCGAATCGCGTCTAATTATTATAATTAGATTGTGTGATATTGATTTATCTGTCAAAATATCAAATTTTTACACTGTAAGTATTGTCATTAAAGTTGCAAACTTTATATTTCTGTCAGCGAAACTTCCATTCTTTCGTAGTAAAAACTGTTTTCAGTATAAGTTTTCTTTTGCATCATCAATTTTCAAGATTTGAGTGAGTAACACTAACTCTCTGATGAAATAGATTTATTTTATGCAAAGTAGAACTGAAATTGTTAAATAATAGCCATGCTATAAGGAAAATCACCTTTGCCCAACTGGTTGGCGCTGCCACCCCCCCCCCCTCTTTCCCTATTGAATGATCAATTTTCTTCAATTTTCAATATACTTCAACTTAGAATAGTTGAAGGCACAATTTTCAAAATTCTTCAACTTAAAAAATTCGATCTTCAACAACTAATTTTTCATCTCTTGAAAATTTAATTATGTTCCATTTTCAACAATAGAATTTGCAACTGCTTTAAATGCAATCATCAATTTTCTTTCTTTATCAACAGGCAATAATTCAATTTTCAATTCTCTTCAACTGTCTAATGCAATTCATGTTCAAAAATCGAATTTTTAAATGTTGAAAATGAAGGAAAAATGTTTAGAAGTTTTTTTCACAAACGGGTCGCTATTAGCAACTTAATATTAATCAATTAAAAAAAGGCAACTCTTATCAACTTCTCGTTATGTCATCGCAGGTCCATTCACGGCGATATAAAAAAGTCCGACATAATCATAATATTTTCTCTTTTAAAAAATACCCTCATTAATATTTTAATCATTATACTTTTTCGCACGGAAAATCATTTTAGATTTAAATTTTTATTTAAATCCCAAATAGTTTCGTTAGAAATGGGTCAAGTAAACATTTGTAAAATTTTAATTAGTAATATTTAAAATAAAATTTGAGACATAAGAGTACCAGATTTGAAACGTGAAATTTTCATTTGCATTTGCTTAAAATTTACTAAATGTAGCTGTTAATTACATATTTACGTTTGCTAAGTAGATACGTAATTTATATGTCATTTATATTCACTCATCAGTTAAAATTTTACAATTTAAACTCTAGGCTACTTTCCGGTCCAAAATTTTCGGCGTAATTCAAACCTTGTGTATTCTGAAATGTAGCATATTTAAAGAGAAAAAATGAAAAACGGGAAGTTTTCGAGAATAGAGGGAAAAAGGAGAATTTTTCAAAAAAGGGAAAACACTGTTGAAAATTTGAAAGACAGTGATCTCCGTTTTTATAGTAAAGGATCCTTCTGTTTTTTACGTCTGGCATGCATCCATCAATTTTCTAAATTTATAGTGATAGTGGTAATTGGGTTACCGGGACGGTTAAACCCCTCGCTCTCACGAATAATTAGATTCGCACATGCATGCCAAATTGTTTATTAGAGCTCTCTAAAAATCTACTGCTTTTTATTGTTACGCAATTTCTTGTTTAAAAAAATAATACTCAATTAAGAGTTTAAAAATTCGATTTGATACTAATTTAAACATGAAATAGGAAAATTTAACTAATACAAATTTACAGAGTCATTGTTACTTTCTTTCGCTAGTTTTTTTATTGTTACAATTAAACGTATGTTTTAAAATGTTTCTCAGATTGCAATTAGATACGATAATCAAATCTATTTCATTTTTATGTACATAAGGTCATTAATATGGTTGAAGTGAAACTTTGATGAAAAAGAGGAAAATTGAGGACAGACTTTGGAATGATTCTTGAGTTTCGAATTGATACGAAAACGGGACTCTGATAAGTTATATCGTTGGTAAAGTAACGAGTCGAGTTTTCTCTCGACGATTGCTAATCTACTAACTTCCATTCAACCTGATTGTACAGGATGTGTAAAAAAAAGGCTTAATTCAAGAAGAACTTTTACTTGTAATTACTTAAGTTTATCAGAATTATACTACGTAGAAAAGTAGCAGATTAGGACCTTTGAAAGCATTTAATTGATTTGGAAACGATTGATTAATGTCTCACTTATTAGGAAAAAATAAAGAAATAAAAAGACATTTTTACGTCTTTGAGTACTTTCTGGAACTAAACTACAGTAGAAAAAAATGAAATGAATCTATAATAGATGATATAAATTAAATTTTTTTAAGTTTATTTTTATCAATAACAAGCCGGATATTGACAGGGTCTTTTAATATCAGATGAAAAAATAATTTGAAAATAAAAAAACTGCGTATTTAACAAATTATCGTCTTTTACATATTCTTCTGTCATTTACGTAAATTGAACAACTTGTTGTGGTTTAGTTATTCTTAATATAAGAAAAAAAATTTGACAATATTTTCCGCCCACATTACTGGATTCAAAATAAAGAAATTGAAAAAAAAACACCTTCATTTCCATTTGAAAAAGAAGCGGTGAATTTTACTCATTATATGATATTAGTTACAAACGTCAAAATGATTAAGAAAAAGAAATCTCCTTTTTTCGAAATCATAAAAAACGATCAAAATACTTTTAGAAGATTGGCAGATGTATATGGAATGGAAATTCCATTGGGGACAACGGTATGCGGCTGATGTAAAACTAACTCTACTACTTCCGCTCTTTGTATCACGGTCGGTTGAAAAGTTCTCTTCTATAAAACACTTTCATTAGGTCCGAAGTATTGCCGTATGGGGGCACCACTTCCCTAATCTTTTTTTGTTGATAATTTTTCTTTCCATTTTATGTTATTCATTAAAAGAATTCGAATTTTATTCTTGATAAATAAAACAAAATATTATATCGGAAAAAATTAATTTTTTAGGTTACAGATTTCTACATTATCAACTGATTGGGTAACGATCTGTAAAAGGCAGACCGTTATCGGCAGATTTCAAGATCTCTGCAGTCGGTAAGGCTGATTTCTTCCATTTTAATAGACTTAAAACTCGTTATCAAAATTTTTATGATTTTTGAAATGGAAAACACTTGATCAATAATAATTGTGTTTATTTCTTTTCCACTTGTTTTAAAATAATTCATAATTAGCACCTGTCATAAGTAAGCGTACATTTAAATTTTGTGGAAGATAACAAATATTTTTATTTCACGAGAATTTTATCAAATTTAGAATAAATAAAAAAGTACAGAACTAAACAATTAAATAAGATTCGAGTGCATTTTGAAGAATTTAAATAAAAGAAGAATTGGCTGAAATTCATAAAAATTCAAATAGATTGAAAGAATTTCAAGAAATACCAAATATTCCACTGATTTCTTTAAAACTGGAGAGAAATTAGAAGAATTTGAGAAAATTCAAAAGAATTTGATAAATTTTCTAAGAATTCAATTGACAGAATTCGGAAAACACTTTATAAACTTTTAAAAGATGCATTGAATACTTCCAATTTGGAAAGAATTGATAAAAATTCAAAATTATTTAAAAGAATTTGATGAGATGTCTAAGAATTTAAGGTTTGTTTAAAATACTTTCGTGTGAATTAAAACAAAACTAAAATTTTAAAAACCACGAATTGAGGAAAACTGCGTGAATTTAGATAAATTCAAACAAATTCAAAGTAAATAAAAAAAATGCAAATGAATTCCAAAGAATTGAAAATAATTGAAAAGAACTCTGGATAAATTAGTAAAAATTTAATGTAAATTCCAAACAAATTAAAATAAATTGAAAAAAAATTTATTATAAAAAAATTGTAATCGAAAATACTCTATTGATCTGAATAAAACTGGAGTCAATTTGTAAGTATTGAAGAGTCAAGATGAATACAAAAAATTGACTTTTTAAAACCAAAAAATTGCTGCGTGATTGAAAAAGTTGAATGACCAAAAAAGATCCACTGAATTCAGTGAATTTCAAGAGAATTTCAAAGAATTGAGGGTGAACTCAATTTTTTAAATTCGATTGAATTCAGAAGTCCTTGAGTTCTTTGTTTTAATTCATTAATCAAGGTGGATATTATATTATATATTATTTTAAAGTTATAATTATTATTTATTGTTATTTATTATGATTACAATATTATATTACATATTCTTATAAACCGACTAAGACACGCTACTTGTAGATTTTTAAGCGAATTGAAACTAGACCGGGTGACTGCAGCCAGGCATACACAATAGCCAGAGAGTTGCATTTCACGGGCGCAACAAAAATACTCAATTTTTAATGACAAAAAAAACAACATTTTCCAGCAAATGTTACGGCCGGTATAATTGCCCTCAGATTATCTGGTAAAAATCTTAAATTAAACGATTCATCCTTGTAGGTAGACGAATGATGAATGTGGCGAAAACGCAGTACTGATCATCTGAGACATTCTTGTTTTCACATCAATTTTTTGTTGCTTTATAGAATGGAATACTGTATAGTATAGTTTATGGATCAGAACCGATCCGGAAGCTAGAGAAGCATCTTTCACCCCATGAACTTTTGTGAATATGATAGATTGAAACTAATATTTGAAACCGAATGGTGAAAGTAATAAGTAAATAATAAACGGCTAACTTCTTCTCCATTAATATGGTATTGAAAAGTGTAACCTTCCCACGAATATGATACGATACAAGGATCAAAGAGTAAGAATAATGACGGATATCGCTATATGTCTTCGATGAGTGTCGCGAGAGAGAGAGTTGTATTTCTTTTTCCTTTGGAACTAATAAGGAATATAAAAGAAAACCCGAATCGTAAAGAATTCCTTTATTGTCTTCTTTATCTTATTGACGTTTCTGTTCTGTCATTCTCTCCTCTATTTCTCCCTTTTGTCTTCTCATGTGACTATTGGCAAAATTTAGTTTTTGTTAGCACATGTTCAATGCTCAATGAGACGTAAAAAAGTGAAACCTATAAAAGTGAAAACACTCAACAATAGGATGAAGGTGCTAAAGTTTCGATCTGAATTCTTGAATAATTTAAAACTTTACATTATTTTTAAGATATAACATTCATGAACGATAGTATCAGAATGAAAAAAAAATATGGTTTTTAACACAAATTTGCTTGCGTACTTACCATGGACGTGAAGTAGAACTTTTCAAAATCTCTCTCATGTACTCTTGCGGTTGTAAGAGTTGAGGCTGCGTGTTGAGCGTGTTTTGAAAGAACGTCCTCGCCTTTTTTGCAGAGCCAAGACAAGACCTGCAACAAGAGAAAAATCTAATATTTAAAACCTGAAAATTACTTATGTGATTTATTCTAAAATTTTACAGTGACACATTAAAAGGATGGCCACAAAACTTATGTTTAAAAATTCCCTGAATTTTTTCTCATTTTTGCCAGGGCAATTTTTCATTTACCCTGAACATTATTTCTCATTCATATATAAAAAAATAAATATGGATTGTCAGTCGAAAAGGAGGGATTGTTTGTCCAAATAAAGGAATTTTAAAAAAACAGTAGAATTTTCAACCACATAGTCGAATTTTAAAACAAAAAAGATTCAACTTTAACCGAAATCAGTTAAATTTTCAACCCGATAAGTTAATTTTACAACTAGATAAATTTTCAAATCAAAATATAATACTTGGTATTCAAGAAAGAAAAAAAAATAATCTAAAAAAATGGGTTTCCACCATTATATTTACATTTTTTATATTATATTATATTACATACTTTTACACATTTACATTTTAAGTTAAAAAATTAATTTTAATCACCCACAGAAAGAGTTTCCAACCAACGAGATGAATTTTTAACTAAAATTATGAATATTTAACGAGAAGATTTTTTAACTAACGGGTTCAACCTTCAAACACGTATCCGAAATTTTCGGCACTTTCTATGGTTACGGAATTTTCCTCAACGTTAGCCCTGAACGAGCTGGAAAAAGGGTTAGAGTTACGGAAAATTCTGCAACTATAGACAGTGCGAAATTTTTTACCGAAAAAAATGAAATCTCAACGAATAATTCGATAGTAGGTATTTAAACCAAAAGGGATTTTCATTTGAAATAAAAACAATTTAATTAAAGAAAAAAAGACAAATTTTCAAACAAAATAGTTGTGCCCTCAACCAAAGAAGATTAATTTTCTACGAAAAGTGATGCATTTTAGTCCAAGTAACCATTTTTCAACCAAAAAGGATGATTTTTAACAAAGTTGTTCAATTTGAAACGAAATAATAAAAATTTTAACGCAAAACATGGACTTTATCAGGAAGTATTAATCAAAGAGAAGAATTTTTATATTGTAACAGTTTTAATATAGAATCTGTTGTAGACAGAATAGAACATTTAAAATAAAAATAAATTTTTTTTTAATGTATTATACTCAAAAGTTATTTAAAGTGCCTCTCCTAAAAATCCCCTTACTTTTGCAAGATTTTTTTTAATGTCTGAAATTTAAAAATAGTTTGTAGTACATTGGATACTAGGGATCTTATGTTACTATTTAATTATAAGCAAGTTTGCTTATTTTTGTGTGATCTATGACACATGATGCCTTGGTGAAGCTCTTCGCTTGGGGTGATTGCTTAATCGTATAATAATATTAAGAAGAACCTTAGGTACAAATTTCACGATCAGGTTTTGAACCAGTCGAACGAGTCATTAAAGTTTCGGTCATTGATCGATATACAAGCAGAAATTGGTTTCGCATTGGGTCATTAAGGGCGAATCGCGCAGTTAGTCGAGGATTTAAATGCTATACGAAAGAGTAATTTATGGCAGTCGAATGACCGTCGCTAAAGACATGTGCCATATATCATTGCACTTGGACAACCTATACTGTGTAGATTCCAACGAATGACAAATTGTCAGGCAAATCTGGTTTACTGATAAGCTTCGTTCCTTTGCAGCAGAAGATGCGTCGGTACTCATTCATTCACCACAGGATGAAAGATTAAGACTTTGCCTTGAAGAAACTAAAACTAATTAATTAATTAATTTTTTTGTTTAAATCTTTCAGAATTTGCAAATTGATTGCTTGTAAATTAATTCATTATAGGTACTCATTAGAAAACATTTGATTATTAATTATGACCATTATGGAATCATCTAGTTTTTAATTTTTTTAAGTAATTGTTAAAACCAAAAAATATATGAACTTAAATTAGAAACAATTGAATTCAATAAAAAATCAGAATTTTTTACAAAGCAGTTAAATTATCAACCTGAAAAAAATGAAATTTTAACCTAAATAAAGGAATCTTCAACAAAATAATCGAATTTTTAACACAAGAAACACGACTTTTCTACAAAATAATTGAATTTTCAACCCACAAATAAAAATTTTCAACAAAAAAATTGCATTCTTCACCTAATAGTTAAATTTTTTATCAAGTCCTTACATTTTTTACCCAAAAATATCAAATATTACATTGTTAAATTTTCAATAGAATATTTAATTTTTCAACCAAATAAAAATAATTTTAAAAAAAGATTACTTTTCAACCAAAAATAAAATTGTAGACTTCAAAACACGAAAAAGAAATTTTTAACGGAAAGTTAATTTTCAATCGACAAAGGTGAATGTTCTACCAAAAAGATTATTTTTTGATCGAAAAGGACGAATTTTCTACGAAGCAGTTTAATTTTCGAGGAAAAATTTGATTTTCAATCAAGATGGGTGACCTTAATAAGATTATTAACCTTTTTTATAGAATATATTAATTTGAAAGAAAATAGTCGACCTTTTAATCAAATATTTGAATATTTGAGTCTAACAGATGAAATTTTTAGAAGGCAATCGAACTTTTTATAAAGCAGGTTATTTTTAACTAATAAATAAGATTTTGCATCCAAAAAAGATGTAATTTCTATAAAAGAAAGAATTTTCAATTAAAAAGGACGAAGTATCTACCTAAAAATATGAATGTTTAATAAAACAATTCAATTTTCTACCAAAAAATACTTTTTAATAAAATAATCAATTGTTCAAACACAAAGTAGAATTATTAACTAAAAGAGATGAATTATGTAACAAAAATATAACTGTATACTTTTCATCATAAAAAAAAGACATTAAATAAAAAATAGTTAGATTTTATTATTGGCTTCTATTGATACAGTTTTCATTTACGCGAAAATAATACACTTTTATACTAAAAACTTCCAGGGAAGGGGGGCGGGGGTCACCGCAAGCGCTTCGCTAATGTTCCAGACACAATATAAAACACTTACTATAGAAAACTTACACTTACTATAAAACACTTACTATAGAAAACAGCGCAACTTACGTGGGAGGAGGAGATGTGTAACAAAAAACCGTTGCGTATTTTTTGAACAGTCCCGTATCGAAAATGAACCAAACAATTTACATCTAGGGATTACATTTTTTAGCATCGAACCAAATTACAAAAATAAGAAAAACTTTGTTTGCAAAGCCTGAATGCTTTCAGAAATGGCATCATTGTGATTAATTTATCAATTGAAGAAAGTACATCAATATTACATACAAAGGAGAAATAAAATTTATTACTCTTGCAGAGGGCGTTCCTATCTCGAAATGCCTAGGGGCGGATAATTGCTTAAATTCGGGCCGCTTTCAGCTGACACATGTGAATCTTATCAAGAGTAACGAGGAAAGCGAAGACTCGCGATGCTTAATTAGATCGCGCATTTGCCACTATTAATCATCAGACAGGTTCGTGGGCCGAAAGAATAACGGATAATTAACGGGCACGCAGATTGCGAGGGAGAAGAAAAGACGGAGAAAGATCAGGAAGAGTTCCCAAGAGAAAAAAAAAGAATTAAAAAAAAATAAATAAAAAATAGAGGGGACAGGGAGGAGTGAAAGAGGATTGCGAATGGAGGATTGAGGAACGAAGGGTAGGGAGTCTTCATGATCATGAGTAACATCTTCGTGGAGCCCCAGGGCTTTGGAGTCGTTCTTCCAGGTCCAGGTCCAGGTCCAAGTACAGCTCTCCGCCATCTTGCGTGAGAATGAGGGATAAGGATCGCGAGTCCGAAGGCGAAAGAGAGAGGAAGCGAGAGTTTGATTATAAGCCAACCATCGGGTTATTCGGGTCACTGGGCCGTGTTAAGAATCGCTGGACCTGTATCGGCTATACTATCGGTTAGGCTAGGTACCCTTGCAGCCTCCGTGCTGTGCGAGCCTGCGAACATGACCTCCTCCCGCGCAAACTGTGCGGCTCAAGATCGCACCTACCAGACTTGTCTCACCTGGTCTCACCGGGTCTCACCTGCACCGACTCGAATGTATATGCGAAACCCGCCACGCGACTCCGAAGGTATTTAGGTTCCTCGAATACGAACTAAAAAGTCGTGACTTCGCACAGTTGGGTTTCCTTCACGTATTTTAGGGTGGGTATTAGAAATTTCCGAGGTCCTGGAATGCAATTTTTATTTTATAAAGGATCTTGGCAATGGAATGCTGTAGACATCACTGGTAAAAGCGAATTCTTCAAATTGTTAGACCTCAAGATTGTGGGACTTGAATTCAGCAATGTTTGTTTGAATTTAAGAGACTTTGTCTGAATTTAAGCAATATTGGTCTTAATTAAGCAGGGCCGTGGGGCAGGGAATATTTTAAAATTAGGAATACGCTGAGTTAATGAGTTTGTTTAAACAATTTGTTTCAAAAAATTTAAAAAAAAAATAATTTTTCAAAAGTAATGGCAAATTCGAAATCACCGATGCCTCAAACCCTTAAAACTATATCTGGTTTAAATAGTTCCTGGCTAAAAAATCTTATGGACACAGAAGAGTTTAAACGACTGAATTGGCGTTGTTCTTGTTATTATAAAATATTTTTTTATCCGCCATATTTGACTCGCTATTGATATTTTTAACACAATAATAATAATAAGGATTGTTGAAAATAGGTTTTTAAAGCGAACATTAAAACGATATTACGATATTAAAACAAACATTACATACAAATGAAAAAATTTATGTTTTGGCTGCCATTTTGATTCCGCCATTTTGAAATATAGCATTTTAGTAGTTTATTTATTGCCAGCAACACCAAAAATATCAAAATGAATAATAATATCGGGTTTCTCATTGGTTTTTTTCACCTAAAAAATGGTATACCAGGAGAGCATGTAAAAAACCACGTTTTTGAGATATTTTGGTCCGCCATTTTGAAACAACAAAAAAAATAATTCTGAAAAACTTTGAGATGAAAGTACACATGTTAAAGATAATCTGTGCAAAATTTTGTGAAAAAAATAACCCGTTTACGAGATATTTAGGTGGCTCGAATGACATGGAATTGCCGATATATATATATATTTTAATTCTTGGTTAAAATTCTTATTATTTGATTGAAAAGTCAATAATTTTGTTTAAAAGTCATTCTTCTTGTTGAAAATTCGTCCTTTAGGGTCGAAAATTCAACTGAACCAGTTTGTTAAACAATAATTTTGTTTAAGGATTCATTGTTTTAATTGTATAGTTGTCGTTTTTTGTTAAATTTTCAAAATTTTAACAAAAAATGTACTATTCCAGTTGAAATTTGAACAATTTGGATTATCCTTGTTACCCTTTTTGACTGAAAAATCTTGATTTAATGGAAATTAATCTTCTTGGTTGAAATTCTTCTTTTTGGTTTTAAAATCCATCACTTTCGGTAGAAATTAAAAGTTTTTTGGTTGAAATATAAACTTTTCAATTTTATGTTGAAAATTAAACTTTCTGGTTAAAAATTAGTTTTTTTCTTGTTGAAATATCAAATATTACATTTTTCGTTGATAATTCAAAGTTTTGTTGAAAATTAAACATTTCGGGTAGAAAATGCAACTAACTTCTAAAAAATTGGTATTTTTGGCTTCAAAATCTCACAATTTTATTATGTGTTGAAAATCTTACTATTTTCTTGAAAATTCCTTTATTTGGGGTAAAAAATCATATTTTTGGGATGAGAATTCGACAGTCTGCTAAAAAATTGTTTTATTGGCTTGAAAATTTAGTTAATTGTTTGAAAATTCAACTTTTTTGGTTGAAGTTTAATCTTTTTCGATTGAAAATTCGACCATTTGATTGAAAATTCGACTATTTAGTGTGAAAATTAATCTTTGGTTGAAAATTTGTCTCTTTTACTTTAAAATTTAACTGTTTGGTGGTAAATGCAATGGTTTGATAAAAAAAAATCATTTTAATGGTGGAGTGAGGTCTCAGTTAACCCAAATTTTATTTCTCCGAAAATTTATTTTCCCCAAAAATTCAAACATAGAAGTACGAGTTCGTGAGTCGGAAGTGCGCAATTATAAGATCAGATAAGTCATTAATGTTAAAACTACGTAAATAAATATTCAAAAGATATCGCCGCAAATACGTGTCTTGATTTAAATAAACTCCGGTTTTAATAAAAATGTAAAGTTTAAAACATTACAGTTTCTGTAGTGTTTTCTGTCGAGGGGAATATAATTTGTAAATAGATCTTTTTTAAAGAACAAAAGGTTAAGCAAGTTGAGGCTATGTTAGGGAATTCTTGACGAAATTATATATTTTACATCAGAAGCATTTGGGTCTTACAGAAAACTTCCTAATGCACACAATTTAAAGTAATGTTAGATAGAGTTGGATCGCGGTAATATTCTCCGTAATTTCAGCAGGAAAACCACCGTCAATACCGGTAACGTTTCTTTCGCTTCTTTCGTTACCGCTCACATTGCGACGCCATCTGTATGTTAAAATGTAAATTTCAAAATATGTTGTAGCTGTTGATCAGTTTTTTTATTATTACACCATTAAGCCATTTCCCTTTCGGGGTAGGCGTGACTCACTCGGCAGGGGAAAGGAGTAGTGTGTGGAAGGGATAGAGATTTGTCAGATTGATCCAGAATTCTCGTGCTATTTAAGTAAATAACACGTTCGTTCCGCAACACTGCTCCGACCCAGGTTGCTGATCAATC
>NC_046663.1:83833785-83836340 GCF_010883055.1 Belonocnema kinseyi
ATGTCAAAGTTAAGTATCAAATCGTCATATGGTGGAGATTGTAGTTCTAACGTCAGTCCCACCAAAAACTTCAGTTAATAAGGGAAGGTTGGGAGAGGGGGGAAGTAGAACTGGAACCGAGAGAGTCGTCTTGGGTTTGTGTTTTTGTTTTCATCCTGATAAGGTCACCAGCCTTCAGCAGCGTTGTGATATATGGAAGTTAGTATCTGGCCGTCTTCTCAAACCGTCACCAATATATATATATACATACATACATTTATACATATACATCCCCCCTTGTGTGTTTATTTTAGGCCTGTATCATTGAATTTACAATAAAGAGCGATCCCCCCCCCCCCCCCCCCCCCCCCCCCCCCCCGGCACGGTTCAAGATCTCGGCGTTATTTTTAGTTTGTAGGTTTAAATTTCCTTTGTTTTCTTTCTTTTATCGTGAAATTATAATGACTTGCTACGAATTACCCATCCCTGAGCTTTGATGGACAATAAACGTATTAATGCAAATAGTTAATTTCTAAATAAGTAACATGCGCTTTCAAAGACAAAGGAAATGTTCCTATAAAAATAATATAGGATTAAAATAGACTGAATTTGAATGGAATTTGAATAGACTGAATTCGGAAATTACTCTTTTATTTAACGAGAAAATTGGTGTATTCGTTTATTGTCTTCCATATCTTTGCGCGTCTTTTATTGTTAGTATATTAATAACAAAATTAAATAAAACGGTTTTTTGCAAACAATAGTATTGCATTTTTATTTATATTATATACCTACTTAGAATCTTTGCCTGAAACCACCCTCTTATCTTATTAATAAGATCACATCTTATTAATAATAAGCATAGTAACAATACTTGTATTCTTCATGATGGTGTGAAACTGCAAAATACCTACAACGTTTCAGCAGATTAGGTTAGATACCCTTCGAAACATTATGTTCAAGAAATGTTTTTCATATACTTTTTTATGTAACAAATACATACGTAATTGCTGTTTACTCAATCTGCAAAGTGTGAACAATTAAAAGGAATAATATTTTTGCAAAAAAATAATGTGTGCATACATTTTTAAGCAAAACCAAATCCCACCGTATACGTTAAGGAAAACTTTTAAACGTGAAAGTTTTATCACAAGTTATTTAATGTGACGAATATTGAAGAATATTATATCAAATAAACGGAAAAACAATAAGCAATTCAAGTTTAGTGTTAAAATTCAAAAAAATATCGTTACCATTCGTTACCGGAGAATTTCCTCTACTGTACCGGAAATTTCTACCGTTACCGGTAATTTCAGGTAACGACCCAACACTAGTGTTAGTGAATTTAAGCCAGAATTATATATTTATCGACAGAACCAGTTCGAAATTTTAGGCAACTCAGAATTTCCTTTAATTTAATGTTATTTTAGAAAATTCTCGAAAGAATTGGGTATTTTTTATCAGAGACAGTTAAGTCATTTAGAAAAATTGTAGATTAGAACCTACAATTGTTCGAATTTATGAGTTTTTCAAAAGACCTTAGTTTTGATGTTTTAAAATATCTAATTTTGACTAGAATCCGCTAACAAAACCTACAATATTTCAAACTGTTATATTTTAGGAAAGAACTAACTGTTTCTGAGGAAAAATATCCAACTCCGGCAGGAATTTCATAACATAACCTAAACTTTTTCAAATTTATGAATATCATAAGGACCTACACTTTTAATATCGTAAAAATGCCCCAATTTTTAAATCGCAACGTTGGAAATTAAAAAATTATAATTCCGAAACGTTTAAAACTCTATAATAACTTTATCTTCAAGGCGATTATAGTTTTAGTGAAAAAATGTCATCTTTTCACATTAAAAACTTATAAATATATGAGCATTTCAGGTTAAACAGTTTTAAAATAAAATGATGAAAGGAACAATATAATTTTATCAGGAATAAAAATGTTTAAAACCCAGTAAATCATACTGGTCACCGATTTATATTTGGCATGCACCCCGTGAAATTATAATAATTTAGAAAGATTCCAGCAAGATTTTCTCTAAGATAACCTGAAAATGTTAAAATTTGCAAGTTTTTTTTTTAAACCAACTGCTTCAGTTCAAAAATGATCAAATCCAGCCTTATTAATCTCCTAGGATAACCTGAATGTTCAAATTTTTAAGTTTTGTAAAATAACTATTTGTTTGGAAAAATATCTAATTCCACGGAGATTTCTCAAAATTGACCCAAAATTTTTCGAATTTGCAAGTTTGATAAAAGACACAAGTGCTTTTGTTATAAAATATCCGTTTTTGACGAAAAATCTATAACATAACCCAAAACTCTTAAAAATGTAAAGGTTTTGGAAAGACTTAACTGTTTCAGATAAAAAATATTCAAGTCCATAAAAAATTCCATTAAAAATACTCAAATTGTTCTAATCTATAAATTTTATAAAAAAAATTAACTGTCTCTATCAAATAAATTCCACTGAGAATTCTCTGACATTAAATTGTAGGAATTTCTAAATTTTTTTAAATCGTGTGCATTTATAAGATTTCTGTAAGACTCAATTGTTTATG
>NC_046663.1:83836440-83839117 GCF_010883055.1 Belonocnema kinseyi
GAGAGAAAGCAATATAGAAACTAAAATATTTTGAAATTTAGATTCTTATTAAAATCTGAGTTTTATTAATTTAAGTGAAATATTTGCGGCGACATCTTTCGGATATTTATTTATTTAGTTTCAGAATTAGCGTCTTTCCTGACTTTATACTATGCAGTCTTTCAACTTACGAACTCCTACTTCTATGTTTGAATTTTTGGGAAAAAGAAATTTTGGGAGAAATAAAATTTAGGTTAAATAAGACCTTACCAATGGTGGTCGAAAATTCGACTGTTTTGTTGAAAATTTGTCCTTTTGGATGAAAAATTCGTCTAGTTGACATAATTTAAAAAAATTTCAGATTATCAATCTGAAATGGTTTTATTTGGGTTAAGTCAAACTCCACTCGTATTGGCGCAATATCTTTTTCATTTAAATTTTAAGCGTGATGACGTTACTTTATTTTATTTATGATTACAATTTATTTTCTCAATTTCAATCCTTCAATTTTATGACGGTGGTTTTATTGACATTTAGTATGTGTTGGCATACCGCAAAAGCGTAACTGATTCGGTGAAACGATTTTCCGGAGTCATAAACCTTTCCTAAGGTCAGTTAAGTGTTTTCCCTCGTGGCAATTAGAAATCAATTTCATTACGTGATTAATGTATCTTTCTACTATTAATGCAATATCTTTCTTGATAGCAGAGTATTTTTCTCGTAAGTAAGAAAAGCAACAGTTAATAAGTTAGAATAATACGTAAGATATATACATCACATATATTCGAAAATGTAATCACTCTGGCGGCAGTGTAAAGGAAGGAAGATAATAAAACAAAGAACTAAAAGAAGAATGTAATTCTACTATGTGAGAAAAAATATGTAAGATTTCAAAAGAAAGAAGTATAAAATCGTCAACCGATTTCAGCTATAACACGATAAATGTTAAACTAACCTTTTTTGAGGTTGTTTTTTATTGTATCATGCGTACGACACTATTTAATGCTGCGTGCGCGCAATATTTATCGAGACAGCTGGAAAACTGGTTAAAAGACATCTTTTGATATTGAGACAACTTGGAGATTTCTCAAATGTCAGCATTCGAGATCGAGATAGCTGGAAGATTTATCAAGTGGCAGCTTTTGTGATTGAGCAGATTAAAGATTTATCAAAGGACAGCTTCCGAGATTGAGCAGGTTGAAGATTTCTCAAAGGACAGCTTTCGATATTGAGACAGCTTGAAGATTTCTCGACGGTCAGCTTTCGAGATCGAGATAGCTGGAAGATTTCTCAAATGAAAGCTTACGAGATCAAGACAGCTTGAAGTTTTTCCAAATGAGAGCCTTTGAGATTGAGCAGATGAAGATTTCTCAAAGGACAGCTCCAGATATTGAGATAGCTTGGACATTTCTGAAAGGATAGCTTTCGAGATTGAGGCAGCTTGAAGATTCATGAAAGGGCAACTTTCGATATCGAGACAGCTTAGAGAATTCTCAAAGATCAGCTTTAGAGATTGAGACAGCTTGAAAATTTCTCAAAGATCAGCTTTCGAGATTAAGACAGCTTGAAGATTGCTCAAAGTACAGCTTTCAAATTCGAGAGAGCTTGGAGATTTTTCAAAGGACTGCTTTCGAGATTGAGACAGCTTGGCGAGGGACAGAACGAAGATTCGACTGTACTTTAGCGATTCCAATCTAGAATCCAAATCAACTAAAGCATTTTGCAACTATTTCATTTTTCGCGTAACCATTTCTGAATTTTCTGACACAACAAAGTTGGTCTGATACTATTCGCATCTATGAAGATGAGCCAACCTGATTTCCAAGAAGAGCAGTTCGCTTTCTTTAGCAATAGCTAAGAGATTTCACACACTTCGACAGTGCAATTTATTTGAACCCAGGAAAATTTTTCCACCAATGGGAGCGATAGTATCGGTACCGTGGCGCGACACGGGTTTGCGTGTCTTTACGGCAAATCGCGACTCAGCAGATTAATGGACCGAGTTATCCGCTCGTGTGGGTCGCCCACGCGAGACCTAAAGTTTACTATCATTCAGACCTGGAGCGTTAGTTTTAGACTTTAGAGGTGGATTAGGACTGGCTATATGTCAACCAGTTCCATGGTATACGTGTGAAATGTGAATCTCCCCAACCAAATCTCGAGAGTCTTTTCAAAACAGGTCTGCCGCCAATCGTTGCAATACTTTGTCGATTCATTTTTTTATTTGCATTCTATATATCGAAATTCCATGGGCGGTACCACGTGGAAGGTGCAGTTGTAACAATGGAGGCTACTAATATAATGGCTGTAGTATGGCAAGTCTGGTTATAATGACTACAGAATTTATGCGCCGACCGTCAAATTAAAGCGATAAAAAATATGAAATAATTGTTCCACAATCTTTATTGGTTAATTAAAAACGTGACACCTCCCTCCTATTTTGAGTTTCGATATGAAATATAACGATTAAACTTTTGGTGTCACGTAAAGGTAATTTTTCTAACCTCCTTTCCACATTATTATGTAAAAAAATAAAAAATTTCGCATAAAAAATAAGACCATGCAAATAACCATGCAAATAACCATCGATGATGCGATCAGTACAGTATGGCAGAAGTGAAATTTTGACTAATTCCCAGTATTTTCAGTAATTTAAATGGCAAAAAAAGAATCACTGATTTTCAGTAGAATCTTGATT
>NC_046663.1:83839217-83858448 GCF_010883055.1 Belonocnema kinseyi
TAATGAGAAAAAAGTGAAAATCAGTACAATTTTTCAATAATAAAGGAAATCTTGTGCATACCAAAGTACAATAACTCTCAACTGGGATTGAAGATATTAACCGATTTTTATCTATAATTTTTTTTATTTTCTCCTTATACTCTAACGAAGCTAATGTGCCTATTAAAATTCTATCTTAATGACTTTCTTTAATGAGTAGAAGCATGAAAATAATTTCCTTTGCATTTTCCCCAATCAGAAAAGAATAAGAGTGACTTAATCCGATTAAGGTTCAATATACTCAGATTTCTTCCGATTCCCAGGACTTTCTTCTGAGATTATTCTGATTTTCTTGATTACTTGAGTTTGCACTTGTAGACACAAAGCTTATAGGTATTATGGAACTTGTGAGGAGAAAGAATGGAGAGGAGACACATATTGGTCGATGAATGTCGGGCCGATGGTGAAGCGGTGCCAGAAGTGCACATGATATAATGAGGATACAATTTACTCCTAATAAGAAGATACGCATCATATTTTACGAGCGAACCACCTCGATTCCGCGCCATGTTTGGCGAGTATTCCATAGCATAACCAGTTGCATTCTGTAGAGCCGGAACCATTAAAAGGCGTTAGCTTGCCGTAACGAGTGTTGAATTCCCTCTCAATTAAAGAGCCATCAAAAACGCAATCTTTGAAATTTTCGTTTTTCACACCTACAATGAAATCTATCAAAAACAATTAAAAGAATATGCAAAAAGACTCAAAAAAAATCATGATAATTGATAGGAATTCAAATAAATTTAAAAGAATTCAGGAAAATTTAAAAGATTTCTGAAGCTCTCAATTATAGAAGAGCCATAAAAAAACTCAAGCTTAGGATTGTTTTCGTTTTTCACAACTACAGTGAAAACTCTCAAAAACAACCCAAAGAATGTAAAAACAATTTAAGGTGTATCCAAGAGAATACAAATCAATCCAAATAAGTCAAAACAAAATTCAAAAGAATTTAAACTTTAAAAGTATTCAGTTACTCACAATTACAGAGCCATCGAAAACTCGGGTTTTGAAATATTTCGTTTTTCACCCGCACAATGATATCTCCTAAAAACATTTCAAAGAATATTCAAGAGAATTCATGGTGTATTCTTCAGAATTAAAAGGAATCAAATAAATTAAAAATAATTCACAAGATTGCAGAAGTACTTAATTAGATTCAAAATCGCTAGCTTTGGAATGTTTTCGTTTTCCACACATACAATGAAGTATCTAAAAATAATTTAAAGATTATTCAAGAGAGACTAAGATGAATTCATAAGGATTCAAAGGAATACAAATAAATTCCAAAGAATTCAGAAGCTCTCAATTAAAGAGGCATTAAAATCGCGATCTTTGGAATATTTTCCTTTTTCACATATACCTAAAATCAACATGTTTTCTCCCGGATGAGAGATTCTGTGATTAAATCAAACAAGTAAGGATTTTTACTGATTATTATGTTAATTTGACCAACACTTGAGTTTATTTGACTATTTATTACGTGAATTTAACTGCTTTTTTCAGTAAATTTTCACAGATTGAAGCTCTTGTCTTGAATCAAGATTCTACTGAAAATCAGTGATTCTTTTTTTGCCATTTAAATTACTGAAAATACTGGGAATTAGTCAAAATTTCACTTCTGCCATACTGTACTGATTTGCCCATTATTTAACGTAGACATTGAAAAAAGATTATGTATACATTATACATCGCATCAATTTATAAATCCAAGAAATATAAAAAGTGGTTAATGGATTATTATATTTTTTTACTTTTTTTTTAAACACAACAATAAAAGGCACAAAAAGGATCATTTTTTGCTACCTTGCAAAGTAAATAGCCTTTAATTTGCCAAGTAGACAAATTTTTTAATGGGAACTATGTAAACATGGCCGTGTTAAATTATAAGGTTGAAAATTTTACAATTATTATTCAAACTAATTCAAAATTTAATAGTTTCAACTTGTAACCTTAATAATTAAAACGGAAAGAGAACAATTTATCAAAATTATCTAAAATTGTTTCCCACTGAATAATGAGACAATTGTCAGGAAATTAAAGTCGCTGAAGTGTTTAATTGCACGATTTTGAATTATTATAGAAACAGTTTAAGTAGCTAATGGTTGTAGGCACAAACTAGCGACTTACAAGTAAAGGTTTGCATGCTTCAGTAGCATATGAATTATAATTCCTGCTGTGAGGGGGACTCATGTTTAGAAGAACAAGGGGAGCTTGCACCAGCCGTGAGATCATGGTTATTACAGCAATAAAGATTTATGGTTTGTTTGTTCATCAACATTACCCAAGAACAGTATCCTATAAACTTATAAATGATAATTTCAAAAATCAGAAAATTGACCACGTTTAGAAATTGAATGAATTTAATACATTTCTAAAAATTACAATTACATCATTTTGAGCGTTTAGAAACGATTCAGTTGAAATTAAAGTTAATGTGAATTAAACTGATAAGAGAATGCAGAATTTAAGAGAAGTTCCTTGTCACTCATAAACAATTGCATTTGTGACCTTTCATTAAATCTTTTGATCATTTCTCAAGTGTTCGCTACAAGAATGGTAAGACAGGAAAAGATTCTGAGCAACTAATCCCGTGGGAATTAACGTTAATTGTCCATAAAATGTATTTTCTACTTTTCTGCTACTAAAAGCAAAACCGTGTTACGCACTGTAAGAGAGCGTGAGGTAGTTGAGGATTGATGAACTATGTATGTAAACCAGAAAAACGAAACGGTACTTGTTTTGACATGATCAGACAAATATTGGACCAGAAATTCTTACTCAAACGAAAGTTATAAATACATATAAAAAATGAACTCTTTCCCCTATAAACTTACCGAATTAGGGATTTAAAATTTAAGTGGAAAAAGTTTTTTAATTAAAATAAGAGTTTTATGTCCAAAATCATAAAACTAATATTTCAGTTCGTAGTTGATTCAGAACCAACCTATCCAGATTATTCCATTTTTCAAATCGAAAATTCGAATACTCGTAATTTCCAAATAAAAACGCTTTTAGCTTACCCTTTTTAATTGTAGTATTAAACAATGTCTGGTTTTGAAATTTAGCTTATTAAAAATTTTACAATTTCCTATTGAAAGCACTAATATTTTAATAATAATTAAATTGAAAAAGTACAACGTGAATAATTTGACATTGCAAATTTATAAATGAAACAATCGCAATAACTCAATCAATTTTAAACTAAAATCTTTAAAGTTGTTTAATTTTAGTGCTTCTTTTTCAATTTATTTAATTTTTTAAAACTATATTTTAAATTGTTCAAACTTGAAACCTTTAATTCGGAATAAACTCGGATTAGAAATATTTAATTTGAATTATATCTGTTTTCTTTTTGAAGATCTCAAAATAAAAAGTGGATAAATTATGATGGTTTCTTCTTTGAAATTGAAGAATTGTTAATGCTTTTGATTTGGAGAATGTCTAATTTTGAAAACTTGAATTTTTACAATATTGAAAATTTGAATTATTTCTTTATCTGACTTCTGTTTGAAAACTTCAAAATAAAAATGTTTCTATTTCGATAGCTTCGATTTTGGAATTGTGCTTTTTCTGAGTCTTGAGTGTTCATCCTGCTCTTGACAAGAGGGTTCCATAAGACGAGGCTAAACGGCACATGTTTTTAGATTTATCTGTTTGGACTTCGATAAAGGAATTTTGAAACTTTTCAATTGATTATTTAAAGAAAAAGGATGATCCCATATTGCATGTTCGGTATATATTTTTTGACCTTGTCCGACTTTGCCCTACAAGTTGTGAACTTTTTATAAAAATCATTCTACAGCAAAAACTAAACATCTTACCTTTGTTTAAAGTTTTTGATAATTTCGTTAAGACGATACATTGTATGGTAGGTAACAGATACACATAAAAAACTGTGCAACCGCTTTTTAATTGGCTTCAGCATAATACAGATAATGACAACCTTACATAAATATTATTATTTTTAACAAAGCTTCCTAAAGAAACGGAATTAAACAGTCTTTAAAAGAAAATTTGACATTTGTTTTATCTAAAACAGTGAAAAATCTTTCGGATTTTTATTCAGAAAAAGATAAATAA
The DNA here is from genome assembly GCF_010883055.1 of Belonocnema kinseyi. NCBI lineage: Eukaryota > Metazoa > Arthropoda > Insecta > Hymenoptera > Cynipidae > Belonocnema > Belonocnema kinseyi. The sequence goes on from NC_046663.1 coordinate 83,843,337, forward strand.
AATTATAAGATGAAATTATGAGTGAGCTGGTTTTTTCTGTGTGTCCGGGTTTACCCCGGTTCACAGAGTACTTTAAACAAATTTAAATAGTGTAGGTAATAATTAATTTTGTTTCAAACCAAACGAATTTTGTTGAATCGTTCAAAGCAATTTGAGTAATCTTTTACTGTGTAGAGTAAATGTTTCTACTTTGAACTGCACAATGCACTGACAATGAGTTAATTTTGAAGCCATCATGGGAAGTTTGCATTAGGGTGGGGCAATGAAGACACAATTTTAGAGAACAAGAAGACCTACAGCAAGCGGCTTATCACGTGCCCTGGATAAGATAAGTACGACAGGATGTTGTACATATGTATATGACAAGATGGAACCGGGGGTAATGTTGGAACGTGGAATGCCCGATTACAAGCGTGTAAATTCGTCGGACCCTCTTTGAACTGCCGATCTCAATGGACTTTAACTTAATCAAACAGGCCCGGAATATATAATTCAAGTTCCTTAAAACGAATGCTAATGATCTACTAAGTAAGTACCTATTCTGGGTGGTCGTCGGTCACAGAAAATCTAGAAATCAGAAAAAGGTCAAGAATTTTGGAAAAAAAATCTTACAAAAGTCAGAGAATTTCTATAAGAGGCACTTTAAACAACTGTAAAGAATAATAAATTTGAACATTTTTAATTCGATAATTTGAATATTTTCAAATTCAAAAATTTTGTTAATAAGTCATACTGGTTGGTTAAAGATTTAACTGTTTTGTTAAAACTTCAAACATTTTGGTAGAAAATTTAATTTTTCTTCAAATTTCTTATTTTGGTGTTGAAAATTAAAATGATATTTCTTGTCGAAGATTCAAAATTTTTTCAAATTCATCTTTTTGCTTGAAAAATTCATATTTTTGGTATAATTTAATTTGTTTGATTGTTAGAAATGCAACGGTTTGCTAAAAGTTAATCTTCTTTGATTGAGGATGCAACTATTTTGTTTGAAAATGCGCCTCTATTTGTGGAATCCAACTGCTTTTGGTTTTAAATAAAAATTTTATTTATTTTATTTGTTGGGAATTCACGATTTTTGGCTAAAACTTCAAACACTTTGATAAAGATTGAACCACCTTGTAGAGGAATAATTTCGTTGTTGAGGATTCATCATTTTAGTTGAAAAATTATTTCTTTGGTTAAAAATTAATTTCTTTTCTGGTTGGGAACTAATTTTTTAACCGAAAATTGAACTATTCTATCTTGTGTAACGAATTTATTTGTTTGATAGAAGGTTTATTTCTTTGATTAAAAATTTAACTATCTTTTTCGGTATCAAATTACTTGTTTGGAGTGAAATATTGTTGAATATACATTTTTTTTTGGTCGAAAATGCAACTCTCCTGTTCAAAATTCGTCCTTTTAGATTAAAAAATTAGGTTTTACGGTAGAACGGTCATATTTTTTAGTTGATATAAATAAATAAATTTGCAATTTTAAAATTTTAAATTGTTTTATTCCGTTTATAAATAATTCTATTATAAAAATATTACAAGATTAAAATACTGGTCTTTGAATATAGTCAGGGATAATTAAAACTGGTTTTTATTTAAGGTCGAAAAAAATATATTTTGTTATGAATAATTTTATGCAAAATGTGTAACAAAAAGATTCACAATTAAAAACAATACTTCCAACCTACCTCATTATCCGGTTCATTAGAGACAAAATTAACAATTGCAAAAAGAGGGGGGGAAAGGAAAAAGTGAACCAAATAGACTAAACTCATAATTCGTTCCAATCTGCAAGATCTTCTTATGAATATTAAAAGGGTTGATTTAATTGAGTCCAAATAATGTTTTCTCAATTTTTTGAAAGGAAAATTTTTATTTAAATTTTTGTGAAAAGAATGTAATAAATTTTATCAGTTTTAGAAATGCATTAAAATTGGTAGATTATTTCTTTTCCTTTTTAGAAAATGTAATAATCTAAATAGATTGATTAAGAATCACCTACGAAAACCGGTTAAACAAAAATCAGGGAAAAGTTAGGGAATTTTAAAAATGAATTTTTCCGGCCACCCTGTTATTGTTATTCTTTTCGACAGGAATTTATAACACATGCTTTGGTATCTAGCAATAAAAGGAATATATTATATTTTAAAGTCGACATTACTTTCTCCTGCTCCTTGACTCCAGATTCTCAAGAAAATTTATTTCATAATAAAATTTATCTGCCACATAAACTTCCCAGCCATTTGATTCAAAATTGTCGCTTGTCTCAAGCACACAAATGAGCAAATCGATTATTAAATTGAAAGTAGTAAAAGAGCTCGGATTCTGGCTCGGATTTTTCGTTAGGAGAGTAATAAAAGGAAATATATGACATATGATGAAAATAAATGATTTTTGCAATATTTTATGTTAGCTTTAGTTTTGCTTTAGCCTTTGAATATAGCTATTGCTAAACAAAAGGTTCCATCAACCGGACGTAAATCACTTTCCGAAAGAGCTGAACGTGGCAAGCTCTGCGGTCGAAGGGGGGCTTTGCTCAAGACTCAAGATAGGACCACACAGCACGATCCCGAAAGAGTGAGAGAAGTCCTTCAGGACTTGTCGAACATTTTATGTGGGCGGATGTATCCAGAAATGTTTACATGGCCACCCTTGAAAACCGAGCTTAAGAGCTCAATTTTATAAGAGGAACCGATGAGTCTTGCAGCCTTTCTTTCATTACATCACATGCAATCCACATTCAATTTTACTTTACATCATCAATCTCGAAATCAGTCCTACACAGAAAACAGAAGGCTAAAAATGGTTACACCTTCAGGTATCAGATTTTGTTGGAGGATTTTTTTTATCACTGTTAGTTTAGGAATTAATATTAACTGATATTGAAAATTACAGAAATGCAACTATTAAGATGACTGGAAAAATGGCGAATTTGATTCGATAGAAATTTACCTTTTAAATGAGCTCAAGAATATTAAGAATGGTTCATTATTATAGATGTTATTAAAAATTTTTTTTAACTTTTAAATTTGCGCTATTTTGTCAATATTTCATTTGAAAATTTAAAAAAATTACTTCATCCTAGACATATTAACTTTATAGTGAATTTTGATAGCTTTCAACTTATTTATGAGAAAAAAATGTAATGGTCAAATTATAATGAAAAAAATCATGGAATAAAAAATTCAAAATTCACAATCTGCTAAATGAATCATTCAAGAGTAGACAAATGCCAATAAAAAATTTTAAATGCAACAATTTCAAACTAGAATCTTTGAAAATCAAACAATTCTAATTTGCAATTCTTCAGAATTTGAAAATATGAAAATTCGAAATGAAAATTCGAGAATACCTAAATGACAACGTTTTTACAATTTAACAATTGTTTGTTTATAAAATAAATAAAAATATGTATTTCCGATTACTTTCTTAACAATAGCACATGTAGCGCTATTTATTTTTTCATAGAATGAGAAAATTCACAAAAACTGATCCTTTCATATACACGAAGAAATAATTCATTCAGCTGATTTTTAATTTTTCCTCTAGATAGGAGTTAATGAAATTTGAATTATATAATTAAATTTGTTTTAAAAATTTTAAATAAAGATTGAAATATTGAATTGTTTATTTAACAGTGGTTATTATTATTATAAGATTATGTATTCTATCTTTCGTTTCAGAAAAAGTCATAATTTTTATGCAATCTTTATCATTAGTAGCTAATTTGTTTCTTACAAATATTATCTATAATTCTATTTGTATGTATCTTACTAAAAAACAGTTAAATTTGCTAGAAAAAAATTCTAATTAAGTAATATCTAGCTATCTACATAGCTAACCAAATTCATCCAAATAGAATAGAAGATAAGATTTTCAAAAAACAAAGTAAGCCATAAATGGCGAAAATTGAATCAAAATTACAATTTTTTCTTAAGCGAAAGAAATTCTCAAATAATTACTGTTAAATAATTATTTGAAATTTTTGAATATTTATTTTTCGATGTCTAAAATCGTTCAAACAATTTAAAAAAAAAACATTTTTTAACAAATAACTATAAAAATTCAAATATTTTAAAGAAATTGGTATTAACTTGATTTATAAAATTTACAAAAAAGGCCCATTGAATATTGCTACAAATTTTAAAAGAGAAATTCAAGCTTAATTAATGACAAAATAGTTGAGATCATATCTGCGTTTTTCATTCCGCTGTAGGCAAAAGTTATCATTTTCATCTAATTTCTTCTTCCAAAATTTGATGCAATAATTAATGGAACTATTTTTGTTATTTTCAGATTTCAAAATTTAAATAAAAATCACTAAACTAAGTGAATTTAAACATCCCTTCATGTAAGTAAAAGCGTTGAAATCTAAGAACTGCAATTAAACTTTCTTACAATTAAACTACATTCTATAAGCCTAGCATTACCTGATTCAGAATAGCAGTACACGTTTTTCATCAAGAACACGTGTGTTCTTCGTTTCAGTTCCTGCGTCACGGCAGAACAAAAGGAGAATAAAACTACATATTTGAAACTGATTTCAGAAAAAGAAAAATGTTTCCAAGTTGCAAAAAAATGCGAGTAAAATTTTGAATATTCACTGAATGAAATTCATCATATAATAACGATGAGTCATTCTTTGCTGACAGAAATGGTCACATCTCACATAAACCGCAGGTTCATTACAATCATTACACAACAGCACATCACAATTCACTCTCGCTTATGTCCTTCTAGGCTTTTACGTGTATGATAATACTAATACTAATTTAAAACTTTTCAACGCGCTCGCGTCTGAATTTAAGATCTGCCGCGTTGGAAGCGTTCGGATGCTGCCGGAGAGAAAGAGTTACTGAATACTGATCCTGGGATCTGATCTCAGGTTAAGGCTTACCCGCAGCGTAACCCCCTCTAACCGGTCGCGACACTGACACTTATTTTCCTGTCGGCTCGATTATCAAAACGCCCCCTCAGCCTCCAGACGAAACTTTAGGATCCGTGACTTAAAAAAGGGCATTATGAAAAATGGACACTTGTCTGATGAGTGAGAATGGGAAAAGAAAATGGTGCTTTTATTTCCAATGTCTATAAATCATCTCAAGGTTTCTCTCTACTCTTTTTTAACAGAGCGTTGAACTTGAATCGTGATGCACATTTTGATGATAACTTGTATCTGCAGGATAAAATGTAAATTCGCTTCGATGTATGCTAGATAAAACTTTTCAGGCCGAATATTTTCACAGGAGAACAAGTCCTGGTCTTTTCCCGGTTTGCAACCATTTTTCATGGTCATTAAAGTTAAAAAATGCGAACTCTTAAATCTGAAGAGTTTTTCATTTGATGTAATCTAAACCAGCAACGTAACCGGGAGAGGGACTTGGGGCTCAAGATCCCCCCTCCCCCTAGAAAAGTATTTTTATCATTCAATTGCCCTTATCCTCATTCTTTGACTATACTTAAACCCGCAGCCCCTTCTCGAAAAAAATTCTGACCCGAAGCCCCCGCTCCCCCGAAAAAATGCTGACTACGCTGCTGATCGAAATTGAATTGCAAATGAAAGTAACATTTTTAATTTTTGACTTTTAAAAATTGAGCATGTCTCTCTTAATAATTATTAATATTATTAATAACAAAAATTTCCTTCCTTCCAAAGAAATAAAAATTTTCAAAAATTGATGTCCCTCTTCCAATTCAGAAAAAATAAAACCAAAACTTTCTCATACCCACGTAATTAATAATTTTTTAAACAGTTCCTCGGCCAATTCAGAAAAAATAAAAATCGAAATTTCCTCCCTTCCAACTCTATAAATTTTAAAAATAAAACAATGTCCCTCTTAAAATTCAGAAAAACAAACAATAGCCAAAACTTCCTCAGTTCTAACTCAGTAAAAATGTTTAAAAAAAGACCTTTTTTAAATTTACAAAGAATTGAAAACAAAAACTTCCATCCAAGTCAAGAAAAATGTTAAAAATTATTCTTTCAATTTATAAAACATTGAAAACCAATATTTCATTAATTTCACTTCGATACAAATCTTCAAATTGTCCCTTTTCCAAAAATGATGTAAAACTAAAATTATCGCCCTTCCAAGTCGCTAAAAATCATAACAACCAAAAAAAGACCCTCTTCAGATTCGGAAAAATTGAAAATCGAAATTTCCTCCTTTCCAACACGATAAAAACCTTAAAATATAAGTCTTCACTAATTCAACAAAAATTAAAACCTAAACAAATGGAATATTAAAACTTATTCCTTTTTTAAAATTATTTATTACATTTAATTCTTAATTAAATTATATCCTTTCAAGTAGAATTAACCTTAAATTTAAGTGGTTTCAAATTAATGATTGTTCAACACTTATTTATAGACCCAAGTTCTACTCTTTCACTTAAAAATTTAATTTTTTAATTACAACAATAAAATTGATCACATTTGAACATTTGATTTGTCATTTGTAATTTTAATGAAAAGTCAAATATTGCTAAGTATTAAAATATGTTTCCTTTTTTAAATTAAGAAATGTCAAATTGAACGTGTCAAAAATGAAATATTTTACACTGGAATGATATTTAAAAAATAATTGAGATAGAATGAAAGCGTCTAATTACAAATCTATTAATTATTAATTACTTGAACATAGTTTATGAAGTTTTAATCGGACATTTAAATTTCTATAAATACTAAGGCTGTCGAATTAAAAAAATTCATTTTTTAACGTTAAAATCTCTAAATTATTTAATTTTGAACAGAGTTAGAATCCTCATGTAAAATAAATAATATTACAATTTTTAACACTCAAACTACAGTTCAGTTTTAAAGATCATTAATGAATTTGTATTGACAGCTGATCAACATAAAATGTTGTATTAAAAATGTTCAAATTTAAATGCTTTAAGTTAACAATTGACTTTTAAATTTTAAAAAAGTTTAAATCGAACTCATTTAAAACTCCAGTATATCATGCAAAATGTTCGTGATATTTCAAGTGATTGGATAAATTTTTTTCTAGTAATTTGTAAAATTGTACTTCTAATTTTACTATATTAATAAACATATGTAACAAATAATTAAAATTCAATAATTTTCAGTGAAAGAATACAGGCATTTTATTACACATTTATACATTTTATTACATTATTATTACATTTATATACAGTCAAATTAAACAATTTTGCAGTAGAAAACTTACTGAAACTGTATAGTAAAAAAATGTTACCAATTTTGCGAAAACATGTACTACAATTTTTTGACTAATTGAATGGCTGAATGAATGAATTGAGTATGAATGGGATGCTTTTGACCATAACCCAATGCCCATGATCGAGAATCGCATACGTGATGGCAGGTTGCACAACACCATTTCCTGTAAAAATAAAGATCTCGAGCACGGATAGGAAATTTATTCAAGATCTCCACTGGCCATTGCCCCCTTCAACAGTGCGTGCGTAGGCACAAAAAACGTTATATTTACTCATTATTTTAAAAACCACACTCAAAAGAATAAAGCCGCAAATTATTAGGTCTACAAATTAATTCGGTGACTTTACTTTGATGTCTTGTAACTCTTGGTGCAACTTGAATTTTTGTTCCATCCTAAGTTTGTTTTAAAAAGAGAATCTATAACTTAACACACAATTTAATATCTGGGCGGCTCTGCACGTACTTCTAAGACTGACGAATGATTTTGATCGCATCAGTTGCATTTTTTTCGATTGTACTGCAAAAAGAATGGAAGTATTTTAAGGTTTGCCCTTTAACATTACCTTAGTGCGTGAAAAAGTTCAAGGCACTGAATTAATTTGTCGAACTAAGAATTAAAAAATCAAATTCTCAGTGATCTATATTACTCGTAAATTAAAAATATTTTTAAAAAATGGGTTCATCATTCTTGGATTAAACTTTACGGACACAAAAAAAATTGTATGAAGAATAAAATTTCGATTGATTAAATGTACAGTTTTATTTTTCATTCAGATTTGCCAGAAAGTGCGCAAAGTCGGGAATGTAGATTCTGTGCCAACATTCTGGTAACGGGAAATTCTTTACCTTTCGATTTGCGGGGGAATCAAGTTGATGATTCAGGAATCGTTAATTTAAGTGCACACTTATGCAATGTCAAAAGATTGCAAAGATAGTAGTCGTTTCAGATAAGATTGTACCTGATGTGTGAATTCATAATTTTATGTGCTAATAAATAAATTTGTATGACAAGCTTTTATTATAATATGGTCTGAATGTCTACTGTACCTGAATATTTATGTTCAACAGGCAAAGATAGTGGCACTAAATCCGATGACAGTCCCCCATTCAAAAAATTATAGTTTCAAGTAATAAATGCGACATTTCATTCAACTGTTTGGCTGAAATTTAATTATTTTTTTTTTTGGTTTAGGAATGATTTGTTTGAAAATTAGTCTTTTTTGTGTAAATTGAAATATTTTTTATTTAAAATTGAAATTTCTTTGGTTGAAATATATTACACTATTCATTGCGAATTTATCTCTATGGCTGAAAATTCTTTTTTGTTTGGTTAAGAATTAATTTTTTTACGGAAAGTTGAACTAATCCAGTTGAGATTCATTATTTCAATTTAATTATCGTATCTTTGATTAAAAGATTAAATAATTTGTTGAAAACTTTTTTTTATAATTAATTTTTGGTAATGAAAATTAAAGTTTCCCATTTTTGGTTGCATATTTATATTTTTGAGTTGAAAATTAAATTATTTGTTTGAATATTCAAGTATTTTATTCAAAATTTAATTTTTTTGTTGAAAATTAAATTACTTTGTTGAAAATTCAACAAATATTTTGGATTATTTTGTTGTTAAAATATCAACTGCTATATTTTTTAATGAGAATTTACATTTTTGTTGAAAATTCAACTCTTTTTCATGTTTAATCTTTTTTATTTAAAAATTCGACTATTTGGATAAAAGTTGAACTACTTCGATAAAAAAAACTTTTGTTGTTGTATATTTTTTATGTGAAAAATCCAGTATTTATTTGAAAATTAGAGTATTTTGTTGATAACTGGTCCTTAAGGTGAATAATTTATCTTTGTAGATTGAAACTTCAATTACTTGGTTTGAAATTCGACTAATTTGGCTCGAAATTAAATTATTTTATTGAAACTTCAACTTTTTGGTGGAAAATTAAAATATTTGGTAGAAAATATTACTATTTTGTTTAAAATGTAATTATTTTCTGAAAAAGTAAGCTTGTTGCTAGAAAAGTTTTTTCTCTCTAAATTTTGGATAATTTTTTCTCTCTTAATACTGTTTTCTCGTTTGCAGTTTAGTTATGACATGCGAGACAAACTATCCTGATTGGTTCTTTCTATCATTTTTTTATTTATACCTTTAAGCTCGGTTCTATCCGGGGATCAAGACAGAACAGTGAGGAAGGGAATTGTAGGAGGCGGTATGAGGGGGGGGGGGGGGGGGGGGGGTTAGAATTTTAGATTAATCTAAAATTCCCATGCTGTTTATTTAAATAATAGGTTCGTTCCGCAACAATAATCCGACCCAGATCGCTTATTAATCTCTTTAGCAATCACCCCAGGCGAAGAGCTTCACAAATTAACCATGTAAAGTTTTCCACTCAGGCCCATTAAAATTCAAGGTCTTTCGTTTCAAGTCGAATGCATCCGAACCAGATATCACAAGAATTTAAAAAATAAATAATATTGTGAAATTGCAAATTTAAGCGACAGAAAGTAATTTGAGTGTAATAAAAAATGTGATTAAAGAGCCGGGTGCCAGGCGGAACAATGTAAGTGGAGGTAAGAGAACTGGAGGAACCGTTTAATTATTCATTGGCCGTTTAAGCCTCGAGGAATGAGTCAGCCTCCGGAGATCACAATGCCTCGCGTGCCGGTCGTTCGATAATGACGATCCACACGATCGGTTGTTATGTTGGTATATCAAGTCTTGCATATATACAAACTTATGCAATAAAGTTCAGCCCCCTTATAGGATAATGTCGAAAACTTAAAGCGACACCTCCATAATAAGTATTTCAAAGTTTGTGGTTGATTATGAACCGATCTATTCAAATTATTACATTTTTAAAACAGGAAAAGTAACCATTCAAAACTGCACACACTTCTAGAAATGTCTAATTTCTAATTTCAAGAGGAAAATAAAGTCTACTCTCTTATGAAACTATTTCTGTGCCAAAATTATAACACAAAAAGGTCAAAAATCAAAATTAGATTTCGAACTAACTTTTTCAACTATCTAATTTAGATTTGTGACCTTTTTCGTTTTCTGATTTTTGTATATAAAACAGTTTATAAGAAGCAAGATTTTATTTCTATCTTTATAAAATTTCAAAAAATTGTATGTATATAATCAGGGTAGCCACAGGTCAGTGAAAAGCTAGAAATCAGTGAAAAGTTAGGGATTTTGAAAAAAAAACCTTGCAAAAGTCAAGGAGTTTCTAAACAATGCACTGTAAATATCTGCCAAGGATAATAAATTTGAAATTTAAATTTGAAAATGTTTTATTCCGTTTATAAAAGACTCTATGTTAAAAAAGTTATAAGATTAAAATGTTGGCCTTCTGAATATTAATGGTCAAAGAAATGTTAGAGAACTTTGAAAATGTATATTACGGTCACCGCGATATATTACGCTTGTTAGTCATTTATTTATCTCATATTTCGGGTTGAAAATTCAACTATATCGGTAGGAAATAAGTCTTTTATTGAAAATTGTTATACTTTGGTATTAAAAATTCAACTTATATCTATGTTGGTGGGCACGAAATTAAAGAACGTAATTAGAACTTCCTAAAAACGTTTCTTGCACGCGAAAGTCAACAGGCGTTATTCGAACGTTTTAAAAACTGTCCTAAGTCAGAACCAATAATGTTCTAAAAACGTTTCATGTTTTAATTACATCTCTTAAATCTTTCTGGAACATTGTATGTTTATGGGACGTTATTCGGACTGACTTAGGACTTTTTTGAGCCGTTCTAATTATGTTCTTGAACATTTTTACCCCCTGGACAGCTACTTTGTTTGAAAGTTTTTTTTTTTTTTAATTTAACTTTTTTAATTTAAAATTTAAATAATTTTTAAATGAATATCTAATATTAATTTATTCGCTAAGAGGGGAAACTTTTTTTGAATAAATTTTTATTTTACTGAAAATACAACTATACCATTTTTGGTTGCAAATTGATTTTTCTTATTTAAAAATTCAACTACCCAGAGGGCGCAATCGTTGAAGAACATATTTAGAACGGCTTAAAAATGTCCTAAGGCAGTCCATATAACGTTCCATAAACCAACAATGATCCAGAGACGTTTTAAAGACGTATTTCGAAAATAAACGTTTTTAGGACATTATTCGATCTGACTTAGGACACTTTTTAAAACATTCGAAGGACGTCTTTTGATTTGTACGTTCATTAATGTTTTTAGGACGTTCTAATTACGATCTAAATTGTGGTGCCCACTAGGTATATGGATAAAAGTTGAACTACTTTGTTAAAAATGTATATTTTTCGTTAAATGTTCATCTCCTTAGTTGAGAATTTAACTTTTGAAAATTTTTGTTTTCTACATTGTTGAAATTTTTTTTTTTTAGTTGCAGATTCATTTTTTAGTTGAAAATTTATCACTTTAGTTGGAAATTTGACTATATTGTATAAAACTCGTTTAATTTTTTTGTTGAAAATTCGACTGTATGGTTGAAACTTCATTCTTGTACAGTCGAAGCTATTTACCTTGCCGCGAATGGGACCGTAGGGGAGTAATTTTCCTGGAAACGATGTTCCCCCACTCTCGAGTCTAATTTTGATGCGTGGTGCTTGCTGCGAATTGATTCGCTTGCACATCGTTCAGAGGCTAAAAGTTTCGGGGGGGGGGGGGGGGGGGGGGGGGGGGGGGGGGGTTGAACCCCCTAAAACCTCCCCTGGATCCGTCACTGACATAGTTCTCTCGCGGAATAAACTGAAAAATAGGTTAGCATTTACGAATTATTGATAAATCTTTGATAAAATTTGCCATACTTGAGGTTATCTTATGTGACAAGAAAATTATTATCAGACATAAATATTATGATTTCGAAATTCTTTTATAAGACTCATTAGCAAAGCATATAATGACTTTTTGCACTTTAAAATTTCCTTAAAACGTCTAAACCATTGACGGCAACGTAAATAGCGAGCGGAACAATTCTTGGATGCCGAGCCGTCGCGGTCGTGCTGGGGGAAGAGCTTGAACGAGAATTAGGGGAAGCGGCAAGGTAAGTAGCGTCGACTGTACGTAGAAGATTACAATATTTTTTTAAAAATTCACCTATTTTGTTGAAAATTCTTTTTTGTTTGAAAATTCAACTGGATTTTACAAAATTAAGTTATTAGGTCGAAAATGTAAATTTTTGTTGTTGAAACTGTACTTTTATATTAAAAATGATCTTTTATGGTAAAAAAACACCTTTTTGGTTAAAATAACTGAAAAAATTAATATTTAATCATTTTAATTTTAAGTTGTTATATTCCTTTTATATAAGATTCTATGTTAAAAATATTACAATGTTAGAATCCTCGTCTTTTAATATTAATGTTCGGGAGAAATGAATACTTGGTTAGGGAAAAACCAGGGAATTTTTTTCGAATAGACGATAATTTTTTCTCTTTTAATACTTTGTTCTCCTTTCCAGTTCATTTATGACAAACAAGTGAAATTGCCCTATTGCTTTGTTCTTTCTCTTATTTACTGAATGCAAATATTTCGTATGCACTTATGCAGGTCATTCGTAATAAAGTCGCACCCGAACCAGAGTATAGTGTTTCGCAATTGCCGCGAGGATAATTTATATAGGTTCAAAGAGAATTGCACAAGAATCAACTGTCAAGGAAATATATCTGTTTAACAGTGCTCGTGATTCGGCCTTATCGGTTACACGTCCGCGTCACGACGGGACAAAGGATCGACAAAGGGCGCAGAGAAGCTATTTAGATTGTATTACAAAATTGCACCACAAAATTTGTTTGATCTATCTATTTTTGAATAATTTTTAAAGAATTTGGTAGATGATTGTGTATTTAAAAATTTTACTGAATAAAATGCCAAAAAATGTAAACTGTAGGCAACGAGAATCGAGCTCGGAACCTGCCGGTTATCATCCTGTCGGACTACCGCCTGAGCTACTCGGCCAATTGGAACCTAATCCATAAGACCGGCGGCGAATATTTTAAAGTAATATTTCTCGAAAATGTACAAATATTGGGTCATAGGAATTGCAAAATTTAACTTTGGGGTTATAAACTTTATTTACAAAAATTAGGGATGAAAAAAGGACACTACTGGCACTCCCCTTTTTAATCTCTGAAATACTCTCTCTAAACTTAAATTCTATTTTTTTTTCTAATGATTTATGCTGATTTATTGTTTTTCGTCCAGAAGCTATATTTTCTTCGAGCAGTATGTCTTCTCCGGTTGTAAAGATACATACATATATGTAGTTATCATTCCCTTGCGAACGTCAAAGGCAGCGGCGCTATCGGCAAACGCAAGTTGTACCTACGTGCTTTTTACACCCACGTGAAATACAAAAAGAATTTTAAATCGCACGAAGAGCCCATAATACAGGCCGGTAGTAACCGCAATGTAACTGAGACTAGATTATGCCGCGGTAGCTTCTGCGCCTTGTAACCATTCTCTAGACGAGCCATCCACTATACCACATTATTACTATACCACTACTCACACTCAACCATCTTCCACTTGTAGGATCCGATAAAGACAATTTATGCCAAGTTCCGCTCCATTCTGAATTCCCAAGTCACGTTTCAATGTTAGGCGCAGATCACTTTCTTTCTTATTTCTAGTTTTTCAATTACAAATTGCTAGACATGCAAACATTTAATGCTAGAATATTAGAGGGTAGCAAAAAGGTGCTTCTATAAGATACTGCTTGTAAGATAGGTTCAAGAAGATAATTTTCAAAGAACTTTTCTACGTGGGAAGCATTCTTAAGTCTCCTGAAACAACTTGGAGTACTTATGAGTACCGTGTATTACTCAAAAGTAGAATATTATACTTTGAAGCATCTTTGAGTACTTTAGCAGCCAGGCGTACTTAGAAGCAACTTTTAATACGTAGAATTAACTGTGAGTACGCCGATAAAGCCTGAAGTACTTTGAAGCAATTCTAGTTACTTTGAAACAACCTGAAGTACCTTTCAGGCAAATGTAGTACATATGAGTAACTTGTAGTACTTTATCAGTCTGTATCGTGCTTAGGAAAAACTTGTAGTACGCAAAATTAACTTGAAGCACTTTATATCATGCTAAAGCACTTTCAAGCAAGGGGATGAACTTCGAAGCAATCTGAAATGCTTTGAAGTACAATTTATTAGATACAGCCTTGTTTAGTTAGAAGCAGCTTTCAGTTACTTTTAATTAAAGAAAATTGACAGAATATTAAACCATTTTATCGGAAGCTGAACTAATTTGTTAACGATTTATCCTTTTGTTCAATATTTTAGTTAAAGGTTTATCTCTTTGGTTGGAAATTTAACTATTTTGTAGAAAATTAATTTTGTTGTTAAGAATTGAAGGATTGTTTTTGACTGAAAGTAGAACTACTTTCTTAAAAATTCATTTTTAACCATTTTTTGAACGTTTTGCAAATTATTATTTTTCGGTAGAAAATTAATTTTTTTACTTGAAAACTCATTATATGGTTTTAAACACGTGAATTTATTTTTTTAATTCGTCTTTTATTTATTTTTTAGTCCTTAATTCATTACGAAAATTAATCTTCTTGGTTGAAAAATCAACTGTTTGCTTCAAAATGTATGTGTCTCGTTGAAAACTCGTTTTTTGTTTAAGTTGAAAGCTCGTCTTTTTGTTCAAAAACGAAACATTTTGGATGAGATTGTTTCTTTATTCAATGAAAAACCTTTTTGGTTGAAAATTTCGCTCGTGTTAAAAAATTGTCTCTTTGATTTGAAAACTCATCGTTTTAAGTAAAAGTTTCAATGAATCTCTTTTGGTGGAGGATCAAACTATTCTATATATTTAAAATTGATCTTTTTTGTTTGAATCCTTTCGCTTTTTATTTAAAATAAAAATACTTTCTTTGTTAAAATATCAAC
>NC_046663.1:83858548-83885703 GCF_010883055.1 Belonocnema kinseyi
TAAAAGGATGGAGGCAAAGGTCAAAGTTTACGTACTTGTACTTTGTAACAATCTGAAGTACTTAGAAGCAATTTGAAATACTTTGAAGTAACGCCAAGCAGCGTGGCCCACGCTTAGTGCTTAGCAGTTACTTGACGTACGCTTAAGCAATTTGATGTATTTAGAAGTAAAATTTAGTACTTATGAGTAGCTTTTAGTACTTAGAAGTAACATATGACACTTTGAAGTATTTCGGAGTACTTAGACGTATCGTGAGGTTCTTTGTCACAGTCGGAAGAACTTTTAGACAATCTGACGTACTTAGAAGATACTTGTATTATTCTGAAGCAACTTAAAGTACTTTGAAGCAACTTGAAGTCAGAATTATATTTACCCTCAATCGGTTGAGTTGTCAACTTAATGAAAATGAAAATGAGTCTTTTATTTATTAAAATTCCTGTGCGACAGAAAGAAATGATATTGAAACTTAAATTTAATTTCCATAAATAATCAGTTTATTTTACCTGGCCGTTTTGTATGCGAGTAGTAAATTTAGCGAGAACATTAAAGGGGGAAATTATTCATTGACTGAGGATGTAAAGTTGATTGGAGATGAGTAAAGTGGATAAGAGTTGCGAGACCCCTGAAAGAATTTCTGGACCAGGGGCAGGTGACGTGCGCATGTAACATCCGAGAACAACCTGTTTTACTTGTCGCGAAAGCAGCAGCCTGTATGTCGCCTTTTCATCATTACTCGAGACTATACTATATGAAACTTTGCAGTTTGCACGCATAACCCATCAGATCAAGGTACTTGTGAGCACTCTGGAAATAAAATGCTCTATCGATACTCGCGACCGATTAATCGAAGATAAGCGAGATAATCAGGCGTAATTAGGGTCGTGGCAATTTCAGTGATTTTCTCATAAAATGAGGTCTTACGCAGAGAATTTAATGACCTCAGTCGAGAAAACGTCTCTGCAATTTTTTTGTCTTCACTCTTTCTGCATTTAGCCTCATTTATTGGTGATTTATATTCTCAAAGATCTATGCACTTAGTCTTACTTCTGTAATTAAATAAGATTATCTTTTTTGTAAATATTTGCAAAAAATATGAATTTCCTACCATAAAACATAAATTTCCTACCAAAAATATTAATTTTGTCACGAAATAGTTTACATTTCAAACAAAAAATATTAAACGACAACCAAAAACGGTGACATTTTCGTGACAAAAAGTTAAATTCTCAACAACAAAATTTGAATTTTCAATGAAAAAGGACGATTTTTCTTTCCAAACAGACGAATTTTCAAGCAAAGAAAGATAAAACCTTAACCATAGAGAGTGCAATTTTCAGTAAAAAGATGAATTCTCAAGAAAAATATAAGTTGATTTAAAAAATTTTTTTAAATGTAATAATTTTCAATAAAAAACAAATTTTCAATGAAAGAGTTCAATTTTCAACCACAGATTAATTTTCATCTGAAATTATGACTCTTCAACTGGAATAGTTAACTGTTTAGTACAAAAAATGAAATTTTGACGAAAAAGATGAATTCCCAACTAATAACGTATTATTACATAACGGAACAAAAAATTAATTTTGAATAACAAGCAGTTAAGATCAACCAAAACAGACATATTATAAATTAAAATTGTTGCATCCTCGACGAAAGAAGATTAATTTTCAACCAAAGAGTATTTTTTACCTAAAAAGGAATTATTTTTAACCAAAAGAGATGAATTTTTAAATCAAATAGACGAGTTTTCAAAAAAAAATAGTTCAATTTTTAACCAAAAAAGATTTCAGTTGAATTTTCAACACAAAAATTTAGTTTTTCAGCAAAAATGTTAATTTTATACCAAAACACTTGAATTTTTAATAAGATTTTCGAATTTGTAATAAAATAAAAAAAAACTTCAACTAGAAATATAATCTTCAGGAGGAAGCAACTGAAAAAAGAGAAATGGACATTTTAAATCCCTGACTTTCTTGGACCAATCAAATTCTCCGACTCTTACTGACATCCAGGTTTTCCCTGACCTACGGCCACCATTGATTAAAATACATTTAAAATTTGAGAGGATCATATATCTATTTCTGTATAAGAATTTAGATTCTTTCAAATGTTATCTCTTTACTGTTATATTTACAATAGTAATTGAAAAACAGATAATTTCAATTGTTTTATCAGGAGAATTTTTAGTTTGAAAGATCAATGTATTTTTGTAAAGTGTTTAGGTTTTTACAAATTTTCGATTCCAATATCCGTTCTGGCGAAAGAATTACAAAATTGGTTTAATCTCTAGCCAAAATAACATACTGCTGTGATTTCTTTCTAAAAAATCACAAAATTCTTTTAATTTATATTTTAATTAGAATTTAAGTTAGAAATTCAATGTAATTATTCGATAATTTAAAGACAAATTCTGAAGTAGAATTTTCTGACATCAGTAATGGAACTTTTACCCCCCATAAGTATTAATTGTGTTACAAATAAGGGCTTTTTTAAACAGTAAAATTTCAAACACGCATCTGTAGGACTAAGAGTCGAATTCGCGACTTCGAAGCTCCTCAGTCGAGCTAGAAGAAGCTCTAAGCACGTTACCAGCTGATTCTTACTTCCGCTTGATTTTACGAGGAATACAAAAACATTGGTATACTCACGCATAAGCTAATTACAATTTCTTATTGTATATCCCTTAAACACTTTCAGAACACTTGCTGACAACAACAAAAAAAACCCTTTATCCTAATAATATAATCAATTTGAGTAGAAATTTGTTTAATTTTTGCAAACACGACAGAAGAAAACAGACTCCTGATCATTTTTTAAGACTATATTACAAGGTGCATATTGTCTAAAACTGGATTTTTTGGAAGCAAGAAAGCTTGAGATTATAGAATGGAAAAGAATGCCTTTAGGGCTTTTTTCTCTCACACGGTATTCAAAGTTTAAAACGATCTTATTCCATGGCAGAACCATTTTGCTCGGCACGATATCAAACCTAGATTATACTTGTAAACGTCCGTCGAGATGGTGTTAAGATAGCGTGTATCATACAAATATTTACACCACAGTCGTATACATAAGTGTACAAACGTTTTGCGATAGCCAGTCGACTCTAAGGTATATATCATAAATACCTTTAAACATCGAGTAGGATGCATTGATTATACCTGGTATATATCAAATTCTAATGTCACTGTGATAACCTGTTACATAAATATCACTGCCAAAGATCAAATCTGCAGCAAGTACAAGTTTTTATTCAGATAGAAGAGTTCATCGTTCGAAGTAACATACACTGGAAATCACATTTAAGTGTGAATTTGGACATTGTTCTACATGGCCTTTACTTAAAACGAATACAACATTCGCTCGCATAATTTATGTTAGATTTGGACGCATGACGCAACCTGATGAATTTTATGCGCCAAATGCGGCCCACACGTTTTTTTTCAAGCTTTTGGCGTCCCTGCGGCTCCTCTCATTACGAAACCGCCGATGCTGAAATTCTAGGAACGACTTGAATGAAAGATGCCTAAATGGAATTCCCAGTGAACAGTAACACAGATTTTACAGCTCGAAATGGTCTAAAGCCGGGCAAAAGGGTGTAATTTCGCAAAAATGGGGAAATACTAGGAAAACAAATTCTTTTTAGTAAAATTATTGTATGTTCCATTTTGAATTCAATACAAAATGTTTTGAAATCCTAAAATTATAAATCGAAATATACTGCATTTTCAACAAAATTTAGTTGAATTTTCAACCAATAAGATTAATTTTCTACAGAATGAGATGAAATTTCAACAAAAGAGTTGAGTTTCTAGGCTAAAAGTCGAGTTTTATAAAATAATTAACTTTTAAAACCCAAAGATGAAATTTAAATAAATAAGACAAATTTTCATTGAAAAAAATTCATTTTTAACAAACGAGTTTTCAATAAAGTATTCACATTTTCCAATAAAGAGATGAATTTTCAACTAAAATGCCGAAAAAACGAAAACAATGTTTAATTTTAAGGGTTGAATGTATCTTCAACTCTTGAGGAACCGTGATCAATTTGAAGCATTTAAATATTTAAACTTCAGGATTCAAAATTGAACAATTTTAAGCTGAATTGTTCAGTATTGTACAGATTTGAAGCCATCAAAATGAAATAATTTTTATATCGAGTTTTTCAAGCAGAAAAATAATTCAAATTGAACATTTCGAACCGAGTTTATTCAAAATTGAACACTTTTTAAATTTAGGGCGATAAACATTGGACAGTTTGAAAAAGAAGCACTGATAATTATTCAACAATTAGCACTTTCAATTTTAAATTGCAAATCAAATAATGATAAATCAGAAATGGTGATGTTAGTGACTCTCATTTCCCGGCCTTTTCTTTTTCTCACGACTAATTCAACAACAATTTGTTCTAGTATATAAATTAATCACTCAATGTCTCTTGCACAGTAATACTAAACTATACTTCCTAACTACTCTAAATCGATTACTGATGATACCTATTAAATTAATTACAAAAGTAATCACTCCCAATGATGCAATAAATTACCCTTCTTTGATAATTCAATCTCAATGACATTAAGAATTCTTAATCTCGACTTCGACCTCTTACTGAAAGTTGATTTTTAGAAAAAGTTACCGCGAAACCGCGAATGCCTCAGTGACTCACCTGTACGCGGTTAATCCCATTAATCTTTGGTTTCGTTCTGATTGCATGAATGCGACACTCAATATCATCCATTCCTACTTTCTATTGACTCTTTTCAAAAATTGTATTTTTATCATTTTGATGTCAAACACTGGCCAAAAAACCTGACATCCAAAATAAATTGTATTTTTATATTTTATAAAATAATTGAATGCGTTCGTGATCACGTGACGGTAACTTAAAAATCAATCAAATTGTGTGTTGAGTTAAATACTATAGAAATTAGATAAAATGATAGAGAGCGGAATTCGATTAATAGTGGGATGTTAATGAGTCAGATTCATTAAGTACTTAGAGCATTTATGATTTAATTGGTCAGTTTATAACCATTTCATACAATTTTCTCGTATCATAAATTGTTTTACTGATCTGAATCTTGATACAAGCTTCAATAAAACATCATTTAATCGTGTGGGCTAAGAGTCGCCATTTTACGGTAGTGCAAAGTAGGAGAGTCGTAGATTATTTTATAGCAGCAGATTAGTATGCCTCTTGTTCAGCCAACTCACGCCATTTCACAATCATCGTTACAAAATCTAGCACGATTTATTCGAACGAGCGCAACGTGATAGATGAAAATTAAAATTCCCATGACTCAAGCCTGAAATATTTTTAATAAACGGGATATACATATTTAATTTCTTTGCTCATTAAATCCGCCCTAACAAAATTTTATTTATTTCCAAGCTTAGATAGGGTTGCATTTTTCTTTTATGTATAAAACAACCTTACACTTATATAAAGTGAAGAATGTTAATGCAAAAAAGACCTGTTTCCAAGTTTATCTGAAAAACTTTGCAATGTGCGGTGAAACTGATTTTAGCTGAAAGTTTTTTGCACATATGAGATTTTGTTTTTCATTGCAGTTCTTTGGACAGTCCACGACTCGTCCTCACACCTGCTTCGGGATGAGTCATGGATCGCCCAGTTCTTTGACATCGTACGAATAATTGAAGATTAAATTGAAATTAACCTATCAGGCCCTTTTTGAAAAAATTGACTTTTCTATTCAGTTAAATTTTACCACAAAATTTGCCGAAAATATCATTATAACCATATAACATATATTTTAATAAAAAAAAATTTCTGAAAAAATCGAAGGAGAATATCTTTTTCAGAAAAAATGTAAGTAAACAAAATGCAATTCATAGTTCCATATAATCTGCAAAGACGTTAAGAATTACGGTTATTTTCTGATGATAATACAGTTTCATTGATATAATTTAATTTTAAGTATACGAAGGTAAATTAATAAGTAACGCCGTCCAAATTTTTCTTAATAGCAAAAAAGTAAAAACTGTATAAAATACTGTATATTTTCAAATTTAAAAGGTCTAACAATAAAATGATTTTAAGTTGAAGAATATTAGATAGAAACTTAATAAATTAGTCAATTATCAAATTACATACTGTCGATAAAAATAGAAAAATGTTGAGTTCTGTGTCCATTGTGAGTATTTCAAATTGTTTCGTTTCAATTTTTAATATTGAAAATGAAAAAAATTATAACAAATAAAATCTTTTTTTCTTTGAAAGAGTTTCAAGGAGAAAGCGTTTGTAATTATAAACATAGAGGAACAGCAAAAAGCCTAAAGCCTGGGATGGTAATCTATTGAAGAATTCTCCTCTTGTAGTAAAATTTTTTCATTTTTCAGAGACTAAAAAACTGAACTGAACTTAAACCTGACAAATATTAATATATATGTATATGAGATGTGAATCTGTATGTTCATGAATTATGGTTTGTCCATAAAATAAATTTATGTTACCACTTATCACTATGGAAGGACCAAGAAGGATCGTATTGAAATTTTATTTTCGGCCCATAAATCACGTTTTGAAGGACACAGTTCAAAAGGTGTGGGACTTTTCACATGATTATGGGTATGACGTACTCTAGACTAGACTAAAGAACACTTCAAGTTTTGCAAAATGTCGAGAATTAATCAACGTTACCTAAAAATTAAAATGATTTATTTTTGTAATTTACTTTAGGTTCGCAGGGAATCTCAAATGATTTTCAAAGATATCAAAGGATCTTAACAGATTATAAGAGGTATATAGTGTTTTCGATTATTTCACGAGATTTCAAAGGATTTCAAGAGATTTCAAAAGATTCCAAATTATATCTTCAGATTTAAGAGGCTTTCGTGAGAAGTTTAATGACTTTTAATAGATGTTAATGGATATGAATATACTGCATCTGAAAAAGGCAGAAAAAGCGCACTTTATCTGCCTGTGGAGCGGCAGTAAAATAGCACTTTATTGTACTGCGACGAGCGGCACGCAAAGTGACAACAGCAAGGAGGAAGAAGTGAGTGAGAAGCGAAAGAAAAGTAAAAAAAAAAATGTGAGAAGAATTCATTTAAAAACAGCGTTAAACTAGGAAGTGGATTTTGGACTTATAACGTCACCCCACGCGCGTGCTTACGTGGTACAATCAAGCGCCGTTTTCCGGAAAAAGAGCTCTTATTCTGCCTATTGCAGATAAAGTATCGTATGCACCACAGCAGTAAAGTTGTTTTATACTCGGATGCCGTTTTATCGTCATCTTCTTCGGTTTAGACGTTAAATTCTGCATCCTCGTATAAAGTTCAATTTTACTGCCTAGCTAAAAATCTACTATTAAGAGATTTCAAAAGATTTGGAAAGATTGCCACGGATTCGAAAGATTCCAATGAATCATAAAAGGATATCCAAAATTTCAAGGAATATAGTAAGCTTTTAAAATATTTCATGAAATTATAAGGGATTATAAAGGATTTTATGGTATTTTGAAGATTTCGAGCGATTTCAAGGATTTTCATAGGTTTCAAAGGATTTAAAAAGGTTTCAAAATAACTTACGGAATTTCAAAGGATTTAAGAAAGTTGTATGTGATAAAGAACTATTTTCACGTATTTTCAAAGATAACGTTGGATTTTAATGTGATTTTAAAGATTCGAACAGATTTAAAGAGAATAATTCCAAAGTATATCCACGGATTTCAGAGGATTTCGTAAGATTTAAAAGATTTATAGTTAGTGGACTTACGTATTATAAAATATTACACAATAAAAAGGGAAATAGAACAGTGGGCCAGGAGAATCTTGAAAGTGGAAAAAATTCTATAATTTATCGGGTTTTTATAAGACTTGGTAAAAGGATGATGAGGAGGATGAGGAGGAAGAGAAGGATGAGGAGGAGGATGCGGGTTTTCAAGCTGCTGACTTCAAATTAAATCTGGAAGCTTGCAAATTGCCATTCATCTTAGAATGAATAAGTTTAAATTATTTACTCTTCAGACGTGTTTACACTTCATAAAAACATTTGAGAATTTTCCTTCTGTTTTGTTCTAAGAACTGGCATTTACTGTAGGGAACTTATTGTTACTTGGCTGGTCCGATACCATTGTTGTATGAACTAACGCTCATGCAAATCAGCAAGCGGGAACCACTTTGGCGTCATAACGCCTTATAGGTAGGCTTTTATCGCTTTCAAGAAGGGCTAGTTTGACCCTGCGGAAGGGTACAAGATACTTTCGGGTCATATTGGACCTTAAAGCGAATTCATTGGCCGGAAACTGATAAAATCAGCCAGTTTTACGTAAAAAGTTCAGGAAGTAATTCAAGGAAAGAGGGAACTTTAAGGCTCAGAGAATAATATTTGCATTCAAAAAGGCAACTCGTGTCTCCATGAACGTTTTCAACTCTCTTTGGACCGTTCAGAATTTTAATTTTAGCTAAAATGATATATCAAAAGGGAACGTTCAACAGTTGCGTATGGGTGTTTTTTGAAATTGCAGACCCCCTGCTTATATTTTAAGGATTCTTATGATTTTTAAAAACCCGCATTCTCCTTATTATGTAAGATTATATATTTGTCACTTAATAAATAAAAAATAGCAATTACTTTTAAACAATAATCTTATGGATTTCAACGAGGTTCCCAAAGTTTTTAAAGGATTTCATGAGATCTCAAGCAATTTCAAAAGATTTGTTAGGGTATTTGAAACTATTACAAAGGATTACGAAAAATTTATCGGATTTTAAATGATTTGAAATCATTTCAAGAGTTTAAAGAAAGTACTCAGTAATTATTTTAAATACGCCATTCGCTGAAATATTTTGTAACCATAAAAATCTTGGGAATCCTTAGAGTAGTGGGGGAAGGGGGTCTAAAATTTCAAAATCACCTTCACGTAATTAGATGACGTTGCCTTTTTGAAATCTGCAACCTTGTCATTCGGACTTCCGAGATAGAATCTTATAATTTCCACATGTAAATTTCCGGATTTTCTATGTTTGAGATGTTTGTTACAAATGTCTGGATACAAATGAAAAATAAATTAAAAAGTTCAATTTCACATTGTTATCGAGGTAAAGTTTCATTTATAATAAGATTATTCAAAAATATATCGTCGAGATACGTTGTATTAATAACATTGCATAAAACAGATATCAAAAGTTATTAATTAAACTTCTCTTAAGTGCCCTATAATTTCTTCATATTCATAGTAAAAGCTTGACCATCTAAAGGTGAACTTCATCAAATAATGATTCCAATTAAATTAATGGTACTATAAGTAGTGACGTAAGGCGTGCTAATAAAAAAATCATCTTAGCAAGGAAGTCATTTACATGAATAGCCTTACAATGAAAAATTATTAATGTTCTGCGACAATAGAGGGAGGGAGTAAATTAATGATAGAGGGCTTGAGCGCATCTGGCAGGCCCCAAGGCGCTGTACGATACTTCTTGCACAAAAAGGGTGTAACAAAAGTCTTAGTATCGTAGATTAATTATTACAGTCATTACTATATTGTAAAGCCTTAGCAGGGGATGGGAGGTCAAAAGGACTCTGCTTCTGCATTTCAATGCATTTCTGAATGTATGAGCATTTTATTGCTTATCTAACTTCATTATCAACTCTCTGTACATTATACAGCAGCTGTTGTATTTTTAAAATATTTGCACATGCTGATTATTCGATTTCACCCACGATCATTCTAAGAAGTCGAATTTTTAATTTATAAGTATTATATTACTGTATTACTTTATTATATGCTAATAAGTGTACCAGCTGAGAATGAAATAATATTTAAAAGTATACATTGAACGTTTATTTGAAGACAGTCAAAAATTTGTTAAACTGTGCCCTGGAAAGATTTGATAAGATTATAGTGTGAATATATCTCTCACCGTTAAGTAACGACGCGGTTCATACCCTTAAAGAGGTCACCAGAAAGATTCAGCAGGTTAATAATTTTTCATTTCTGGAGATCATAAAAGAGAAATCGTTCGGCATCATTCTTTTCCAGAGGATCGGGTAACCAAAACTCTGATCTGTATAATAAAGTGCTTTATATCCAAAGCAACACTGCCCGTAGGTACGAAGAGGTTGCTCGCCCTCGTTGCCTGCACTTGGTGCTTCTGTTATCTGATAGAAAGAGGCCGCTTCATCGCGATTCGAAAGTCTGTTGCATTAAAAATTCATTTCCTTTTTCTATACATTTTTCTATTCCTTGAATGATTTATGAAATTGAAAACGGATTTCGCGTATTTTAGGGAAGAAACACTTCAATCTTATATGTATTATTTATATATCTTGTTTCATTTTCACTTTCGCGGAAATTAAAAATTTGATTTTTATCCGGGAATTATTGGCAATTTTAGTTGTTTAGAATATTATTGAGATTTCTGATAATACGAATTGATCTGGTATTACAATTGACATGCGCCTCTCGCCATGAAATAAGTACGTTCGCACTAACGATCTCTCTAATATCCTGTAAAATCGGCGTCTCTCCTATCATTACAAGTTTAATGTCCAGTGAATGCGAGGTTTCAACGTTGTTTAGCACGTGCGGCACTGTCTGAAGTTTCTGCCAATGGCAGACATCATTAGACTCACTGAGCAGACCTTATTTGCCAACAACGAAACCTCCATCGATTATCGTTTAAATTAGTAATTATACAACCATTACATCCTATTTAAAATTCCGACGTTGTGAACTACGTAGGGTACAAAGCCACAAATTGGGATAGCAAAGAAAGTAGTATAATAGTTTCCGATGTGGATTACGACGTCATTTCCGAGGACAGTTTCCGTTTCACTACTGATTTTTTTACTCCACTTATTAAAAAATACTATTTCCCTTTTATGAATGATAGATCGTTTTAAAATTATTATTATTATACTCATTATCTAATCTTGCGCTTCATAAAACGAGGTTTACTATATTATAGCAATAAACCCTACTTAGTGGAAAGTTGAGTTAAAACGATTTATATCTATTTTCTTATAAACTGTAACATTCAGATGGGAAGGTTAAAAGAATAGCTCTATGAAATTGCTGCTTTTAAAGAAATTTCGGTTTTAAGTGTACAAACGAAAATGAAGAACAAAATGATTTTTTTTTCATCTGTGATTAAAAAATCTATTTAATATCTAATAGAGAAATAAATTCCTGCATTTAATAACTTGTTTGAAACTAAAAGTTGCTTCTGAATTACGATTAGTTTGTCTCTTCCATACGCCATTAAATATGTTTAATTACAATATTTTGCTGATGTTATCTCCTCATAAACTCATATTTACTTTAACGTATTGCAGTTTCTCATGCATCTGTTTGGAATGCCATAATTATAATCCCCACAACATGAATGGCCAGATAAATTCTCAGCTATATTCCTCTTTTTATTTTCTTGGAAAAGTAATCCAACATTGTAGCACTTTTGCTTATCGAGGATCACCCTCAACAAGCTTATCGATCACTACCTTCCTCTTATCTAATCGATCTCATTGAAAATTCTTCAGAGAATGCCAGCGCAGGACGCACGAATGTGGCAATTAATTGGACCGGTGCGATCTTACACTAATTTTTTCCATATTTTTTTCTTTCCTTATTTCCTTTATTTATTATTCTTTCTTCTGAAACTATATCTGCCGAGGGATAAGAAGTAATACAGGATTTATTTTCGTGATCTACATGCACGGCGGCTTGGTTCGATCCTCAAAAGAGGTATAGAGTCCAAGAGACTCCATGATCGTGATCACCGATCGCGATTGGCCATTCGTAAAACCTGCTAAATAAGTGGAACGCGTTACAACGGAATGCACAACGAGATTCGCTCGAGGCTCTTTTGTCATTATTTTCTCTGCACATTTTTTTTTTATTTTCTTCCGCACGGCTCATCGACGACAAAGCGCGAGCACGATCAGTTATTAATGAACCTTGTCGTTTCTTAGAAAATGTCCTGGAGAGTTTCGGATAACAAGAAACGTCATTAGAAGTTATTAAGCGAATAAGCCAAATTTGAGTGAAAAGAAATTAATGACAACGAAATAGGCGTTGTTTATTCTTGTTGTTTTTAGAAATTTCCTTATAATTTATCATTAAAAGGTGTAATGATTCTCAATTATTGGCCGTGAAATAACTTTCGCAATTACAGCTAGCGCAATTTAAGTTAAACTAAATGTATTTTAGTTTAGAACAGTTGAAGCTCAAGGTAGCTTCGGTCATTACAATTTTTCGATTCAAACATAAAAGTGAACATTTTATATTTGCATGTACTCGAACAAGAATTTAAAAATATTGACCAACCTAATACGAACCAATTCTACAGAAAATTAAACATTCAAATTTGACAGACTTCTATAGAATCGATAATACTGTAAGCCTTCTGAGTTGAATGCTTGAAAAAAGAACTAAAATTCTAAACTTATGAAAATTACGTTCACAATTGAGGCCTCGGATTCTATAACCGCTTATAGGATTTGTCGCCTGAGGATTTTAATTTAGTTTTGAAGGTTTCTAATTTGAAATTATTCGTTTCATTTACTTTATTTTTTTTAAATAATACAATTTTGCGTATTGTATTTTCACTTTTTTTCGCTTGTTTCAATTTGAAATATTTTATAAACATTTTCAGTTCAAAATAATTCAATTTGATGCCTGAGAATTTAAATTCCAAATTTGTTAACAAGTCTTTGAAATTAATAATTCTAAAATATTCGCATATGTAGACGTACAATAAGTGACTATAGTTTAGAAAAATAACTAAAATCGAATTAAACAAAGTTGTTTAAAAATAAGATTTTAGAATTAAACTTGCGAAAATAAATTTTTTTTACATATTTTCATTGAGATTTGAAACTACCTGGTTCAAAATGTATATAATTGCATGTGATAAGCAACACTTGAAATTATTAGATAGATTCTTTAAAATTATAATTGAAGAATTTTCAGTCATTTCTCAGTATTTCCGGTTTCCTGGTCTAGCTTGAATATTTCAAACAGAAAGTATTATTTTTGTTTTCAAGTTTTAATTGAATTTTGATTTGCATTCTACGAGATGCTTAAAGGCTCTACAGTCTTAGTTAAACAAACTCTTTATTTTTTTTATTATGTAAGGGTCGGCAAAAGTGAAGAAAAGAACTGAATTAAAGTTGCAAGAATTGGCACAAATCGTGCATTGATATCGGTTTTTGCTCATTCGTTTCCTACCGTGAAAGGAAGAGGAGTCGAACAATTAAACAATTGTCAAGTGACCTACTTGTATCTTCAAGATGTATTGGATGTAAATGTATGTAAAACAGAGCAGGGCACTGTGCAAGCCGTTCTTTGAAATAAATTTATAACGGGATGAATTTGCTAAGTTTATATAACTCTTACAATCTATATGTATACTATAGTGCTTGGAAAAGGCAGTGCCGATTTGATCGCCATCTACCTGTTTGCTTTACCCCCTCTACCCAAGCCCTTCAGAAAGAATTGATCAGAGGGTTGGAAATTTGATTACCAAATAATATTCTGAGAATATTATTTTTACTGAAATAGAGCAAAGAAATCAGTAGTGGACCACTCACGGTTATGATCATATTCAAAGCTATGTATGAGAAGCGATTATCAAGTTGGAACAACATGACATTTATCTGCATTCTATAGAGATTTTACATAATCTCATTTTACCTATTAAAATATATTGTAAGTGTCTCGAAAATTATTAAACTCTTTCCTCTGGTACGTGTCAATTACAAATTTATAATGTTAATAAATCTCTGTGTATATTATCCAGAAAAAATATTGGATACCAACTTTGCGCCATGCTTTAAAATAAAATTTAATTTTGAAAACAGAAGCGGAGTTAAAATGTACTAAAATATAATGAACTATAACTGGTTCATATTGAGCAATACGAATATTGAAAGCAATTCAATTATTTTTCTCTTTTTACATTGATCAAATGAGCGAACGCGAGAATCCCTGTACGCGAGAATCAGAGGGCAGGCCTACTATTGGTGTCATTAGCCTATTATAGAATATAATTAAACTGACGCGGAAGAAAAATTTAGAGAGCTTGAATGAAATACAATTATCAAGTGTCTGGTGTGTTCCAGTTCCGAGACACGATTTCCTAAGAAAGTTTCAATAACCTGAGTGAGATTTGCACTCAGGTGCAGAGATGAAGTTATATATGAGAACTGCTCGCCTAGATGCAGGCTTTGCATCAGAGGTTTCGATCCACACTTGCAGACGATTCGCTAACGCGTGCGAGCGTAAGTTGAACTCACGTGGAACGCATCACGTATCTAATTACCGAGGAATGCTTTGTGCGTGAAGGAAGCCGCTTACCCATTCAGAACTTAACGACTTGACGCAAGAAAGGAGCCAAGTGCCATGCTCGGAATTGAGCTGTACCACAAGTTTTCATGGACACAAAATAATCAGCCTAGGCAATTGAAAAGACATTTCCGTCCGATAACGGGATGCATTTTTTGTTGTTTATATTTTATTTTAGTGACACACGACTGACGTATGTTCATTATAGCCCATTAAATATTGTCTAACCTTCTTTGAGTCTAATTAAAATTCGAAAAAATGAAGACCCGAGTGGGTGTAGGTCTTAATTTCACTGGCTAATCCTAGACAGTTGTTTGTGACATGTTTATTTTTATGATTATAAATTGCCTTGACTCGTAACAAGTCATTAATGTTTGCGGCTTTTTGTAATGAACCATTTGACTTTAACAATTTTTTGTTGCATAATTAAAAATTTGTTTGAAGATATTTTTATAACTGGTTTTTAAACTCGAGGTTCTAATAAGAAAGCTAATTTTAATCATCTACAAATTAGGATGTGCAAGTTCCGGGTTTGAAAGTATTCTGAATTCCTGCGATTTCGAGTTGCTAGTATTCCAATTTCAACGTTTCTGATTTTAGAGAGATGTAATTTCAAAGTACTCTATCTTTGGATCTTCTAATTTAAAGCGTTTCCTAATTCAAAATGATGTAATATCTTTGAATATGGGTTTCGAATTTTAAATAGTCATAATTGAAATATTTATAACTTCTACAGTTTTAATAACAGTTATACATTAAAACATATGTAAATTTAGAATTTTGAGTCCCCTAAATTCAAATAACAAACCTTCGAGATCGATTTTTTAAATGAAATATTTTTTATGATGCACGCATAATTTCAGACCTTTTCAAAGACTATGAAGTGGTGAAAAAGTTCTACTTTTCACTTTCTAGGCAGTAAAAATGTACGTAGGAAGTAAATACAAATGATCAAAGGGTCAGTTTATCGCGTTGATAGATTGTTTGACAGATTGGACCAACTTGCAGCAACAAGTTGCTATAAACTAACATAATTGACCATAAATTATCATAAATTTCGGAAAATTCCCGGAAATTTTTGGATACTTTAAATGATAATGGGCACACAATGAAAAAGTCGAATAGAAACTAAATTTTGTTATTATTATCAGGATATTTAAAAAAAAAATTACAATTTTCAAATTATGTTACTTTTTCTTCATTTATTGCATTTTATGATAAAAAAATATTTCCACCAGGGCTTTAATCTAAAAACTGGTACCTTTAATAATTTCTGCATACATAAAACAAAGATTTAAATAATTTATAAACGTTTTCATACTTCTATCTACTTTCAAACTGAAGTCCCCCGAAATCTCTTGAAAGCAACTGATGCCTTCTGAATTCATAGAATTCACGAAAATCAATGAAGTCACAAGCCACTTCACTGATTGTGATTGCCTTTAAATTTCAGAACCGTCAAATTACGGCAAGAGAATTCCGAAAACAGACTTATTTTCAAGTAATTTTCGGCTCGTTTACAGCTCGCCTCCAGCTCACCTCTGGCTCGCCCGAAACTCCCCTTCGATTCTCCCCTCGTACAGAAAACGTCACACTCGTGTGAAAATGCCAACTTTCCGCACTTGTATCAAAATATAATATTCTCAAATTATTTATTATTATTTTCTTAGAAGATTTAATTGTCACAAACAAAATATGGTAATTACTAATTTGTGAATATCTCTTGGAATTGGATTGTTAAAAATCAAGTAATCTTCTTACTAAGTCATAATTTAGTGAACTACTGACATCTATTTCATTTTTAATCGCCTTTGATAATAAAATTGAATATTATATCTAATCGAAAAGGAGGGTTTCTATTATAGTCTTTACCAGGCTTGTTATCTAGCATCAATTATTCACGCGATCGCCGCGGATGCTCCCGTACGTGTCACGTGCACGTGCACCGTGCAGAGGCGCGCGAAACACGTGAGAACGGGACGCAAAAGGATCGTCCGACGACGTATACAGCTTCTTGACTAAATACAATCTCTGTTCTCAGTTCTGGGATTCTTCTCACCTTCTCTATGCTTTGCTTTCTACCTCTTTTCCCCTCTTATATCCTGGCGCTATAATGTGATGAATAGCATAAGATAATTTTTTTTTAGAACAAATGTTTATTTTTTTATTTTGATATGAAATGTTTCACTTAATATTCAATGAAAAACTACTAAAACAATTGGTATCAATATTTTCCAAGATCTGATAAATTAAGCCTAGAACGTGGAAGTCTTCAACCTTTGGCGCACACTGAAATTTCCCTTGAGTGAGCGCGAGTCGTAAACTTTACGTCATTCGGGTTTATCCAAGTTAACGAAATAATTCCAAAGTGTTTCCATGTGAAACAGCCACAAAATTTTTAAACTGAAACAGAAGCCCCGGTTCACCTTCCTAAAACCCCAGGTTATGTTCTAAACCTATCAATAATATTGAGCAACCTCTCAAATTCAACCCTATCACTTTTAAGGAAACAATTCCAAAGTGTGTGCATGTAAAACAGCCATCACATTTTTTAATTGAAAATAGTCGCCCAAGTCACCTTTAAAAGACTCTAATTTTCAAATAAAAAATAGTCACAAGCGCCACCTTTGCAAATGCACATATTATGTTTCCAACTCCACAATACTATTCCACAACCCCCAAAAACAACCCCTAATTTATTTAGCGTACTCTTCCGCCATATTGGATCCGCCATTTTGTTTTCTACATTTTTTATATCGAATTCATATTCAGCGAACCAAAAAAGCCCCGAGTAACATAATTTGGCCCACTTTATACTTTTGGCCAGCCTTCAGCGATTCGGTCCTACTGTGGAATGACATAAATGTGAAAAAAGTCAGATACAATAGTACAGGACAATAGTAGCACACTATACTGTTCTCACTATATTATACGTACGTGGTAAACGTTGCATTGTTAATTAATATTATACTATTAGAAAACCAGATTACTATGATTCCGATTTTAAATATGACGGTTTAATTACTTTAAAAAATAATTGGAGAAGCATGGATGTAATTTTCATCCAAAAATGCTTTTTAACTCCTTCAAATCCTTTCGTATTCTTTTAACTTCTTTGGAATGTTTTGAATTCCTTGAATTCATTTAGATTCCATAAATTCCTTGCATTATTTTGAAACCCTTGACATTTCTTGAATTCAAAAAAATTTCCTTTATCATCAGTATTCCTTGAATTCGTATAAATTTCTGAATTCTGAGGATTCCCTGAATTCCAAGGACTACAAGATAATATAAAAGAATTAAAAAGACAGACAAATTTAATCCTGAATTATTTAAAAAAGCACAAGTTTTAATTTTTTTTTCAAATATAAAATGTAATTATTTTCAAACGATACAATTTTGACAGATTTAAAAATGAAATGAAATCACTATCAAAGAGTTTCGATATAAGATTATTCTATTTTAAATGCATTCAATTAGAGGTTGTTTAATTTTAAACGATTCCAGTTTGCAATAATTTAATGTTGCATGATTCAAGCTGAAGGCAAAAAAGATTACAATTTTTTTAATTTACAGTTTTGGATTTAACTAATATTAGTTTCCAGTTAATTTTTCGGAGGTTTCGTTATCATTTAAAGACGTTAACGTCCGACTTTTAAAATTTTTAAGTCATGCAAATTTCGAAGTTAAGACTATTCATGATTTGTCAATACTCTCCTCGCGAACGGTGGAGTTCCTGGTTCATATCCGAGCCGAGGCAGATTTTTTTGAATAGAATGTATTAGCTCGGTACACTTGTAGATGTAGTAAAAGAATGTTCTTTTTCATCAATACGGCTTTCACGCAATTTGTGAATGTCGATCTAATCGATGTCTAATCGCTCAATTTGTTGTAAATTATTGAAGGATGCATGACCGAGTGATGGTGCTATTATAGAAATGCATCAAACGTGTTTCTTGGAAGAGTTACCTTCTTAGAAGAGTTGGATAATGGGTATGGCCGCAAGATTTCCATTTGGATTAAAATAAGCGTTAGTGCGTTACTCCCACAGAGGACGTTTTTTTATTTCAATAAAGCACTGATGCAGATTTGAAGTGAGCAATAATGGAATTCCTTGCTTATAGTGTGGTTGCATCTACCGGCATGGGAATAAAACGAAGCTGGTCTATAAAGATAAAATATATGTGAATTTCCTCTTTTTGTTAGATAGTTTTAAAGAAGAAAATAATTGAAAATGTGTTAGACGAAGCTCTTTTTACGCTGGGAATTCCACTGTGTTTAAGTCGTTCCTACAATTTCAGCTTCGGCATTTGCGTTATAGGAGGAGCCGCGGGGCCGAAAAAGAGGCTATATTTTTAGTTAAGCGTGACAAACAGAATGAGGGCCGCAGTCAGAGCATTAGTTGCATCAGGTTGCGTTATGCGCTAAAAAATAGAAATTGTTCATGCGACCCTGTCTGTTCGCGTTCGGATCGAGCGAATTTTGTGTTCGATTCAAGTGAAGGACATGATTTTCAATAAGAAAGAGCAATGTAGGATTTTCAAATATTTTTCATCGAAAATCCTGTAGGATTTATCTTAATTTTGTCATCCAAGCTAAATCCTGAAAAAATGTAAATTATGATAAGGTAAAGGTCCGAGCAATAGCGACACAATTTGTTTGCTTTTTACTTAATTTGAATGAATTTATATTCCATTTAATACTACTGAATTGCTATAAATAAATTAGTTTTATCATTAAATGTTACTCTTCATATATTTTTCAACCCTGTATTTGAATTATAACCAAGTTTCACGGTGATTGGGATCGTCACGTTTACTGAGACTTTAACCTTAAATGGTAAATAATAAATGAAAGATTATTTATTTTTTACAATTCTATTAACTTTTAATACCAGATTACTCATATGCTGAAATCCTGGAAATACATAAAATATTGAGAAATAGGTTGAAATCTTTTGAATTTTTAAATATTCTTTTTTAATCCTTTGAAATCTTTGGATTTCTATGAAATCCTTCGGTATCCCCACTAAAATTTCGAAATCCATTGAACCTTTCCAAATAAATTTAAATTCTTTAAAATCATTTTAAATTCGTTAAAATATTTTGGAATTCAATAAAATTCCTTAAAAATTTTGAATTTCTTTAAATTAGGTGGAAATATTTTAAATGTATTGAAATAATATATAATATTTAAAATTCCACAATAAGCCTTAAAATTCCATGAAATCCTTTACAATTCGATCACATCAGATTTTTAAATCACTTGAAATTATTTCGTATTTTTAAAAAATATTTTGCAATATTTAAAATCCTAAGAAATATTTTGAAATCCCTTAAAATCTTTGAAATATTTTTAAAATCCCTTGAATCATTTGAATCTCTTGAAAGCCCTTGAAGTCGCTTGAAAAACCTTATAATAGTCTGAAATCCCAAAAAATCATTTTAAATTAAAATTCCCACAAAGAGCCAATTTACTATTTTGAGTAGCTGCATTTTTTACACACACTTGGATAGTAACTTTAAACAATATTGTGGATTATTTGGTTTAATTTCGGTTGAAATCTCTTGAAATACCTTGGAATCACATGAAATAGTTTAAAAACTAATCCAACTCCTTAAAATTGAAATAACTTGAAACCCTTTGAAATCCTTTAATATTCTTTGAAATCTCTTCAAATTCCTTAAAACCTCTTAAAATCAATTGGAACCGTATAGAATTTCATAAAATTAAAAAAAAATCGATTTGATTCTCCTGAAATATCTTGAAATACTGGAAATCGAGTCTACTCTCAAAATTCAAGAAAATCAAAATACTTTAAACCTTATTGAAGGTTTATTAATAGGGTGGTTGAAAAAAATCACCTTAAAAAAAGTACGCTGCTCTTTGGTATTTTTTTTCTAAAGCATGAAAAAAGTATACAGTGATAGCGCTGGCTATAGGTTTTTTAAAAATAAAAAATGTAAAAATCTTAAGATTAAGAAAGTTGTTGGTTTGGTTCGTGGGATTGTTATGTATTAGAAAAACAACTTTTAAACGTATGCAGTAAGGAAGAAGTTTAAATAGTGATAACTGAGGTAAACTCTCTTCTCCGTTTAAATTCTGCTAGTTGAGGACTATTACAGAATATATACACTTAAAAAAAATAATAATAACAAGGAGGAACAGGACTCTATTGACAATATTGACGGCAAAAAATGTATTTTGTTTATTTATCATGTCACATATTGAGATTATTGTGATTTAAATATCATCTAAAGCTATAGAGGAAATCAAGATGAAGTCAGAGTTCTTAATTCAAAATCCCTTGTATCTGCGAGAAAGAAATATCAAGGTGCATTGTAATTTTTAAAAAGTGGATGTTTTTGAACCATCCTAGTGTTTAGATGACTTTAAAATGACATTTGACCAATGGTGAATCAGAGGTTAGTCCTGAAAGAGCCGCCTTGGACAAAGTTGCATCTCGAAGATCTGAAAGGTTGAGGTCAATGACGTGGTTCGATATAAAGGAGGTCGACACCACGAAAGGTCGCTTAAGGCAAGGGGCAGAACGAGGTTATGGGTCTTCGGTTACGTCGCGGAAAAGCTTGGGATTCGGATTGACGGAAGGCGGAGTCAAATCAGCGCTTGCCGGCCGCGACGCAAGATTGATGCGAACGAGTGGATTATGATGCTCAGCGGTACCACGAGAAAAAGCAGTCAAACTGTAAGTACAGGCACAAGCACAGACACAGGTACAAGACGAAGGCATTGGAAAGACCTCGGGCAAACGACTTGTCCTCAGTGTCATTTAGTGATAGTTTAACGGTACGTTAAGCAAGGGATAGAGACTTTTATTGCCCGCCAATGGGCCAACCAAGAAATCCCGTTGTTACAACTCTCTATGTCTATGATATTCCGATGGAAAGTCTATGGTAACGACCTCTGATCACAAGGCGCTAACAAATGACTTATGTTCTGATTAAATTATTACACTATTAAGTGAGAAAAAACACCCTCTGACGTTTACGGGTTGAATGAGTTATTAATCAAGACGTTAACGCTGAGAAACTTTAGTCATGTCTGTACTCTGTAGTTTAGACATACTTTGTTTTGAAGAATATTGTCTCGTCATGCCAAGAAACTGCCAAGAAACTGTCAAGGTGATTAGTCGTCGACGGCCCTGAATTATTCAGAACAATATCATTTTTTTCTGAAGAAAAAATTCTTGAAAGCAAAAAATGTAAGTGAGGTCACTATAGATTTTATGAGATGTCGTAAATTAAACAACAGAGTCTATCGGAATGAGTATTGTAACAGTAAATTGTTAAACGGACACCATGTCAAGCACATGTCACCTTTAGCACTAACGAACTGGTACAATGAGTATAATAATGAAACGGTTAGGTGGTTAGTATTGATAAG
This sequence comes from Belonocnema kinseyi, assembly GCF_010883055.1. NCBI lineage: Eukaryota > Metazoa > Arthropoda > Insecta > Hymenoptera > Cynipidae > Belonocnema > Belonocnema kinseyi. Next base: position 83,880,262 of record NC_046663.1, read on the forward strand.
GACTCGTAACAGGTATTATAAACCTGTTTTCCTATAATCAAGAACCAAGTTAGGCAAGTCTCCTCTAAGACTTTGATCTACAATCTATTACAATAGAATGCCATAAAATCACTCCAGCCACAACTAAATCTTTCTGCGAAAGCCGGAATGTGAATCTGTCTATTTGAGATCAGATTGTTTCTATACAGAAATGAAATCTGTTACACTTTATGATAAGAAAACGTTTTATTTCAAAACAAGGTAGATTCTATTTCTCTAAAAGAAACAATCCAATTTCACTAAGATTGATTCACATATCAGCTTTCGCTAGTATATTTATTCGTGACAGTGTAATATTCTGTAGCGGTTTTATGGCATTCCACGATCATGATTTGTTTTAAATAATGAAACAATGTTTTACTCACAATAAAAGCGAAGTAATTACAAGCCAAGATGTAAATTTTATGAGAATCTGACAAAGCAGCCGTAAAATTCTCCTTGTCGAAAGAACAATAAATTTAAACTGTTTAGAAAAATCTCTTTCTCGCGGGATCAATCGTTCCGACGATGACAAATTCAAGGCTTTGCGCTTTATTATCAATCCGGATTAAGAGGAAAAAGCCGACTCGTAATTGAACACGAAATGAAAATGAAATAGTACATTGCTAAAGTTATCGTCGCCAGGAAAGTTGGGAGCCTCTCTGTATGGAGCTAAGTGCATACGTGGAATAATGAGCCCACGTCGCGAAGCGAAGGATCTTTTTGTTCAAGGGCACGGTCGTTTCACATAAGGCAAAATGATTTGCTTTCCCACGAATTGTTCAGTGTATGTCATTCAGAATACTTACACCTTTATACACAAAAAAGAGCTATTTCAAGAGTGGTACAAAGTCCAAATTTCGAAATTCCCCGACTTTTCATTTTCCAATTTATCAATTTCCCTGGCTGTTATCAATTGAGGGAACTGATCAAATAACTGGTTATAGCTTTCTGTGGGCCAATGTAGGCGCCAGAAAGTTAGAAACGGGTTTTTAATCAAGAACCTCAATTTTTCTTCTACAGAACCCAAAAATATGAATTAGTAAGGTAGTTATCGTACAAAATTTAGGTATCTGTAAAAAATAGTTTTTCTATGATTTTAAGAATCAAAATATTATAGTGATGTCATGTCAAATAAAAAACATTATTTTCTTGTGAAAAAGGTTAAAATTCAGAACAAAAATAAAAACAAAAATTTTAACCATGTTTTTTGCAATTGAATTTTTTCTGACCGTCACTTCTTACCAATTTTTTGAAAAATGATTGCATCTTAATAAATGACGGCTTGTTTCTTCCGGGAAAACATTCTCTACAACTCTATTGAATGTTTCGAATGTTGAAAATAACTAAATAATCTTACAATATAATTATATGTTTAAAAAATGTTTGCTTAAAAAAAACTGTTCTAGCCCGGAAAAAATAAGCCGTCATTTTTTTTAAATACATATTGTTTTTTAAAATTTGGTAAGAACCGACGGTCAGAAAAAATTCAATTGCAAAAAACATGGTTGAAATTAAATGTTATTTGTTGCTGTGAATTTTAACAATTTTCATAAACAAAATAAGCTTTTATTAGCAACGTCATAAGTTATAATAATTTGATTCTAAAAATCATAAAAAAAACTATTTTTTTAGATATCTGACGTTTGGCACGACCACTACCTTAACCAAAAAGTTAACTTCCAACGAAATGGTTGAATTTAAAAACAATAAAATGAATTGTTGATTAAAATGATAAATTTGCAACAAAAAAATATTAATTTTGAACCCAATAGTGAAATTTTCATTAAAAAAAATTAATTTCCTACCCATGACAATGAATTTTGAACAAATTATACGAATTTATAACGAAAAAAAATTCAACTTGGAACAGAATAGTTAAATTTTATGTAAAAACTTTATTTTCCATCAAACGGAATTAATTTTTAACTAAATAATTAAATTTGCAACCAAACTGGTGAATTCCATACCATAAAGCCTAACTTTATATAAAAAAGACGAATTTTCAACTGAAAGATATACATTTAAAAAAATGGAATATTTAAATGTTTAGTTAAAAATACTAATCAACAAAAAAAAGCATTTTTACAAAAATAGTTCAATTTTAAAATAAAGTAATGAATTTTTAACCAAAATGATTATGCTTCGACAAAAAAGGCTAATTTAATTGAACCTATATAAAAATGGAATAGTTAAATTTTCAGTTGCAAAAATTCATTCCTAACCATAAAAATCAAATTTTCAACCAAATAATTAAATTTTTTAAAAAATGAATTTTCGACCAAAAAAATGAGTTTTTCAACAAGGGGATTATTAGTCTACAAGAAAAGATAAATTTTCAAGAAAATACATACAGTTTAAACTAAAATGATGAATCATCAACCAAAAAAAAACGAATTTTTAACAAGATAGTTCCACTTTCAACTAAGCTAAGTTTCTACCAAAAAACATATTTCCAATAAAAAATTAAATAGTTGATATTTCAACAAAAAATATTTTAATTCTGACCCAAAAACGGTTACATTGAACAAAAATTACGATTTTTCATCCAAATAATTGAATCCTCAGCCAAAATGTATTAATTTTCAACCAAACAGTTGGATTTTCAGCCCAAAAAAGGTGAAATTTCTAGGATAACAGATTTATTTTTATATTAAAAAGATGAATTATCTACAAAATAGTTTAATTTTTAAACAAAAAATATCCATTTGCAACAAAAAAAGTTATATGTCAACCAAATAGTTTTTTTTAAAGAAAAGAATGACTTTTTCGCCAAATTCTTTAATTTTCAACAAAATAATAGAATGCTCAAGAACATAATAAAATTTTAAACGTAATAATAAAATTTTCAACAAAATAATACAATTTTCAACATAGGACTAAAATTTTTCAACAAAATGATAAAATTTTCACGTAAAGAATACAGTTTTAAACCACATGGTGAATTCTCCATGAAAAAATGATAAAATTATACGTTTGCATGATGATTTCATTCATTTTATCGAAAAGCCCGCTACTCTTTCAGGTTTTCCCTGACATTCGCTTCTTTCCCTGACCTGTAGCAACCCTGTTTTCAGTCAAATGTGAAGTTATTCAGCTTTTTCGCTAATTCTAGGAAAAATGAAGGATGTGGAAAAAGAAAATTTTGTCACTAACCTCTCGGGCTTGATCTTCAATGCTGCGCAGGACCGCAAGATTTCTGATGGTTGCTCGTCGCGATTCAAAAGACGTTTCCAATCTCGAAGCCACAGTTCCTAATTCCTCTAATAATCTTTGTGACTTTTCCAGGGATAGTCTACAAAAAATATGATATATATTAAAAAAAAATTTAATAGACATACAAGAATTGAGGCTTCTTTTGGATTTAAAACTGAATGAAAGTAAAGACTTTCACAGCCATTAATGTTCTTTTTTGTTTTTATTTGATCAACAAATATTAAAATGCACTAAGCTGAGAAGGTGAATAAAATTCGTTCTCATAATGAAAGAGGATAATGATAAGCTCCTTAATTAATCGGCACGATTGAAAACGAGAATTTCGGATCTGAAAAAAGACATTGATGAAAAACACGGGTAGTTTGTGTTCAAGGTAGACTGATCATAAATAGACTGTGAAAAGGTCTTATTCTTATTTACATATATCATAAAATGACAGAACCCATTCTTTAGGGTTAAATGGAACGAGAACTCTCCACTTTTACTTCTTGCTTTTTATTCCAGCTCTAACAATAAGCACAGTCAAGATCTCTCGTTCGAGTTTCGCGAACTTTTTAGTTCGTACAAAGTCTTTCTTTGAGAGTAGACAAAGTAAGGTTTCACATTGAGTATCCAGGATGTCCTTTTCTAGGAAGTTTGAATTAATAACTTACGTTTTTTATGGTTTAACGTTTTTGAATAAAGTTTCAAATTCATGATAGGTTATTTTCCCTTTTCCGGGATACTTAAATTTTCAAACTTTCGAAATTAAACAATTTATAGTTTGAAATACGTATCACGAAGAGAATTTCAAAAAAATCAAATGCAAAACCCTGGTTTAAAAATTTTACCGGTCATTTCCCGGTGCAGCCAATCTGAATTTGGAAAGCGTTGGAAATTGGATGCACCTGTTGATGAAATCATGTTCTTGATAGTAAGATTCCTTGTGAGACAAATTGTCTCGTCGTGAATAAGGAAATGAGTTTCGAATGTAATTTCTTCTTAAGACTTAAAAATTGAGCTCACCTGACATTGTCCACATGCAAGAGTGGGACAGCGCGTTCCTCGAGGGAAACCATTGCTTCGTCGGCATCTCTGGCGGTTCTTCGTGATGTGGGGTCTGTAAGGAGTCGACTGAGGGATGTCAGACTTCCGGACAGGCTTGTGCATTCTTTAAGTTCTGACATTTCGAGGGCTAGCCGTCGTCCAGCAGTCTGCCATTCCGTCATCAGGCTGTCGTACTCCTGAAATTAAAATTAAAATGCAGGTCAACCAAACTACTCAGAAATTACGGGTCAAAATAAGGTCAGTGAATGGACAAAGGGATCATCCGATTTTATTAACCTCCAGTTTAAGTCTGTGTACTATTAATATTATTGTCGCTGAGCTATTTGCCTGTAAGCTTGGACAGGGGAAATGAAAACTGCAAAAAAAACGAGCTACCCAAATACAGGCGGTTTTCACAGTCAGCCTCGGCGTCAAATCCACTAGAAATTACTCTACACTGATTAATATTTGATCTCGGATTGGATCAGCAACGGGATATTAATACTCTACATGCGATGTCAAAATAAATTTATTTCGTTGCACTGATCGCGAATTTCAATGAGAAAAAAAGGACTGAAAAGGAAGGCATTTGAAAGAGAATATCGTTAAACTTTGTTCGTTAAAGATTTCGGTGTTGATTGTGATTCGTTTGGACATCCGCATGTTCCGAACATAAATCATAAACGCATACATACAGTCGAGTTGACTGTCAAATAAGGCTCGATCGTCGACGCACGAGACTGGAATGTGGAACGACTACACCTGCCGTCTACCCGCTGTCTGTTTTAATACTCACGTGCGTATCACGTTTGAATTCGCTAGCATGACGCGAAGCCTCTTCCAAGCCGCCGCGCCGTACCGCGCGCTCCATATTACATTCGAGTACCGGCCAACTTTGCACATAGCATCTTTATCTTTGCACGTGCCCAACTGTACACATCGATGCTGAAACGTCAAACTGTGCACATTCAAAATTAGACGCACACAGTTGTCATCTAAGTCCAAACAAACACGATATTGCGGGATTTCCCGTGATTTCTCATCTACACTGTAAAAAATTTCGGCAATTTTTCCTACTAATTCGTAGGAAATTTTTCCGAAACCATTCGGAAGTATGGGATTTCCTACAAAAAGTGGAAATATTTCGTAAATTTTCGACAAATTTGCCGATTATTCGAAATA
>NC_046663.1:83885803-83891940 GCF_010883055.1 Belonocnema kinseyi
GTATGGACATTTGTTTGTTTGTGACATCTCATTGTCTAAAATTTTTAACTTTTTGGCAATCACCCTTATCCAGATTTTAGATTTTTTATTTGATAAAAAAATTGCGCATCCGTATGATTCGATTTTGAATATCAACTGCCTGTTATGCATTTTGATGAGTACCAACTATCGACATTTTTTTACGAAGTAATAAATCATCAATAAGTTGAACATATGTTTTGTTTTGGTAACAAAATAATTTCCGTAACTGAAAATTTAATTATTCCAGCTACGGATTTATCATTTTAGTTGAAAATTCATCTCTTTTAGTAGTAACTTTATGTCTTGGGTTAACAATTATTTCTTTTTGTTTACAAAGTTTACAATTATATTTTTGGTAGAGGATTATCTTTTTACTTCAAAATTGAACTAACTGGTTAAAATTATAACTGTTTTGTTCGATTTTTTTTGGGTTTAAAATTGATCTTTTTATGTAAAAATACAACTATTTGTTTGAAAAATCTTTTTGGTTAAAAATTCAGCTATTTGGCTGTCAGTTAAACTTTTATGTTAAAATTTTATTTTTGTTGTTAAAGATTCATCATCTTAGTTCAAAATTCATCTCTTTTGGTGGAAATTTCACCTCTTTTCGTTAAAAATCCAATTATTTTTGGTTTAAAAGTTCACTATTATATTGTTCGTTGAGGGTTCATTTTTTTTTTTTTTGATAACTAATTTTACTACTTGTTTGAAAATTTAATTATTTTTTTTGAAAATTCCACAACTTTGTCGAAAAGTCCATTTTCTTGGTTGAATCTGTTTCTTTTTTTTAATACGCTTCTTAGGGTTCAAAATTCAACAATTAGGTTCAATTTGTTTCTTTTTCACTGTTGAATCTTTCTTGGTTGAAAATTAAATCATTTGCGAAAATTCTTTTTTTGTTTTGTTTGAAACTTAATCTGTTTTGTTAGTAGTTTTATCTTTTTTGGTTTATAATTCAACTATTTTGTTACAGATTCGTATTTTTTATTAGATTCACCTGTTTTTGATCCAAAAATAAAAACTTTTCTTGTTGAAACTCAACAACAAATTTTTTTTTGGGAATTCCTCTATCTTCGTTGGAAACATCAACTATTAGGTTAAAAGCTGAATTCCTTTGTTACAAATTAATTTTTATTTGTTAAAGATTCATCATTTTATTTCAAAATTCATCTCTATGGCTAAACATTTAACTAATTTATTGAAAAATTTTGTTCGTCGTTCAAAATTAATCTTTTTAACTAAAAATGTAACTATTCTATTTTTGTTTATTTTAAAATCTATCTTCTTTAAATGAAAATTGATCTCTTTGGTTAAAAATTCAACTGTTTAGTCGAAAATGAATCTTTTTAGGATAAAATCGGAATATTTATGGAAAATTTATGTATTTCGAAAAAAATCAACGTTTAATAAAGCAAGCATGTTGCATCCTATTAAATCTTCCAGAAGTGGGAGTCCAAAATAGTCGGAACTAATTTTAATTTTAATTTTAACTTGAGAAAAATTAATCGTGAATCCGCAAAAGTCGATCATTTTGATCTAAAATTGATAATCAGAATAATATACTAATACAACATCTCAGCTGTCAGGTTCCAGTTTAGAAATTTTGATGGAACTGTTAGAATTATATTTTAAAACATTTATATTATATTTTTAGAGAAATAAACAGAGTGGCAGAAATAGATAATTGGAAGAACAAATGTATTATATGATTAGCGGAGAAGTTTAGAGCCTATGATCAGAAGAAATGGAAGCTTCTGCTGTGGAATTTAATAGATGGAATCCTTGAAATTTTACATAGTTTCAAAAATATTACTGCGCATACTATATAGGTTATTAAATAAAAAAATACCTGTAGTTCTCTGAGTGTCAGATGACTTGGCATTTTCCAAAGTATGAGAGGAAGAACTTTGAAGTAGGGGCGTAACGAACAAGAACGAGGCCCATACGGTTTTATGGCCTTCATCGTTACTGGCAAGTGAAATCAAGGCGTAACATGCTTTTTAGCATTGCTAACATTTTCATAAATTCAGGACCTTCTTTACTTGCGAGTACAAATGAGTAACCATGAAATCAAAGGAATAAAGTAAAACGGTTGTTTATTCAAAAATTTATAGTAGCTGTATAAAGCAGTTCTTAGTTTATACTACTCAAACACTTCCTGATTCTAAATCAAATTCAAGTTTCAATGTCTAAAAAAGGAAAAATATTAGAATAACAGTGAATGTGCCATAATATCAGAAGAAATTAATCATTTTAGATTAGAAGTTTTTGAGATAAAGTAGTTTTGGTAGAAAATTTTAAGTTTACAGTCGACTGCGATAAATAGTGATCAAATTATGCGAACAAAAAATGTACTTCATTTTTTTTGTCATATATTGTGCAACTGTTCCTGCGGGACATTTGAAGTTGAACTACAAAAAAATTAAATCTCGAAGTTACAAATTATCAAAGTCTGATGTATTTTTACCCCCTAAATGAGGTAATTATGGATAAAAAATGTCTATGCTCTAAAACAATTATTTAAACCATATTTCAAATCTTATATAGAAATCTTTATTTAAACATCATTGTGTAACTAAAAAAATGTAATAAAAAAAACAATAAAGCATATTTTAAAGATTTCAAATGTTTCAAAATTTTTAAAGGGATTTCTAAATATTTCACTAAATAACGAGGAATTTTCAAAAAGGACCATGCACTCAATACGTAAGAAAATGCCTTTCGGCGGATTTTATGTACACTAATTTATTTTGTAGTTTATTAAACTGGAAAAATGTCCGTGAAAAAACTATAACCAATTATGCATAGATTTTTTTGCGGGGTCCTTTAGAATTGTTAAAAAATATTTAAATATATTGTAAAAGATTCCATAGAATTTCAAAAGAATTAAATTTTTTTTAATATATCAAAATATCTCGAGAGACTTAAGTTGATTTCGAAGGATCCGCGAAATCTGAAAATATTTTCTGTGATTTCAAAAGATTGTTTCTAAAAGAATGGAACTCATTTTTTAACATTTTAAAAGAATACTATACACGCTGAAATATTTCAATTCAAATCAATTCAACTGAAAGATTACATTCAAAGGATAGAATGGTTTAAAATTGGCCAAGGACAATTTAAAGGTTTTGTGAAATCAAAGTTGGCCAAGTAAAATGAAAAAATAATAATAAATATCAATTGATCACCAGTACTAAGGAAATAAAATTTTTAAATGTTTTGGTAGAATTGAAATTTAAGAAGAAAATTAGAAAGATTCATAGACAAATGTTTAAAATTATAATAACTTGGCGGAATTGAATGTATTGAAGAGAAAATGTCTTTAGAGAAAGAGATAGAAAAAAATTATAAGCTCTATAATTATAAACAATGTAATTAAAGAAAGGAGATTATCTTTAATAAACTTCGATAGCTTGAAAATATTTTTTATATTAAAAACCCTTTTTTATGGTTGATTCTGATGCAATCTATTTAGATTATTACATTTTCCAATATAAGAAGTCTTTGAGCTCATCTGCTTTCGCCATACAAAAAATTAAGAATAGTTCATATTGAGATGTTTAATTATTTCAATAAGGCGGTAAAGGGACAGAACTATACATTAGCGGGTAGAAGCCATTTGTTTTGATATAATTTGATTTTTATGTCAACGTTAATGTGTAAGTTTTATCGAATTGAGAAAATCTATCAATACAAAAACGAGATTCGAATCAGACTTTTTAAATAAAATTTTATCTTTAATGGATTTACAATAATTTTTTATTAGCCGCATAAAACTTTACTACTTTTTGCTACTTTTCGAGCATTTAAAAAGAATACTTTTGAAACAAAGATATGATCCTATTTCTAATAAATTGAAAGCTTCACTTTCCTCTTTTTCATTTACTTGTGTTACAATTCCTCGGTTTCCAAGGATGGCTTTCATTTTCATCCATCGTTTTCGAAACTGTCGATTTCTTTATCGCTTACTAGAAAACCAGAATCTATTCAGAATTTTCTCATAAAAGTTTATCTCTTTTTTAAAAGCATTTTTATGAGCTAAATATAACTTTACACTAGGCTAACATAGAAAGACAAGAAATTTCTCTAGGAGTAGTTTCTAAGCAGCCCTGACCTGTCTAAGCTTTAAATAAAACAGACGATCAGTAGAAATTCGAGGACGACCTACATGGAAAAATCTAAAATAAAAGAACCCACAATATCCTAATGAGAATCCATATTTTAATTAAGGCCTTTACGACTTGAAATGATCCTAGAGTGCTTGTTATGGGATGTATGTTAGTGGTCCGTCAGAGAATTGTTAAATCTTAAAAGTATCGCCGAAGGGGTTTGGGAAATCTCTTTAGTGTGGCGTTCGAAGGACGCATATGTCTAGGTGTAGAGTATAGACTATAGAGGGTAGGGCATGGTTACCCATAAAGCCAGGAATATAGGCTGGCCCAACGTTGCTATCGTATACGTACATGAAATGTTTTATGGTTTACAGAGTATGCGAATGCGGTTAAACGAGCATCGAGGAGGGCTCGTAACGTTCTGTCGATGCGGGCACACCATACACACCATAGTTTACGACCTACCTAGGACTTTCGAGAGGTCTGAAAATGATCGACCATATGTAATACAGTTTTTATTTTTCCTAGACGCTTCTTTCATTCTGTTGTGTCGTTTTTGTTTTGTTTTAATTTTATTTCTGTTTGTTTCGCATGAACCACCATACCATGGCCACTAGGAGAAGTTCAAGACACACTGTTATGTGTATTCGTTAAATCTTACGAGCTTATGAAGCTTACCTTGGTAAACGAGTGAGGTAGAGAAGAAGGGACGCCATTTCTCGTGCTGTGAGAATCTCCGTCTTTTTTACGTTGCTGTCGAATTCCAAGACTGGTCTTCCTGAGGAATCCGAATAGCCTGCAAAAATTAAATTACATTAGATAGTTTGGTTTATAAACTTTATATACAGCAAAAACGAATGCTTTACATTGTTCATCTTCATATTGTCGGTATTAATAGCAGTAAAGTTTGTCTCGATTTAAGCAAGATTTACAGTTGAATCTAAACCAATATATTCAGATTATTACATTTTACAAGTAGTAAAAGTAATATAGTAGACTCTCACAAGCCGCCTTTTCCACAAAGCGTCTTCTCTCGCCAAGTATCTATCCCTTCCATTATCTCTAAATTCGGTAAGTGCCTTGAGCGTGGCATTGGATTCGCGTGCGCAAGATTTTCCGTCAAGCCTTAGGGACGTGACCTAGGCAAGCGGGCGCTGAGTGAGGATCTCGGTCCAGAGCCTTGAGCGCTTTGTGAGAGTCTATTGCAATCCAGAAAATCAGACATTTCTGAAAAATGCTAATTTCAAAACACCCTTTTAGCAATATTTAAACAAAACAGATGTTGTAAGCTTCAATCTTCATAAAACATTATAGTACTAATACAGAGGACGATTATGTAATTTCTTTTACTTTTATTTCCACTTCCACTTTTTTGAAATTCATTTTGTTTTAATTGCCGTGACAACTGAAATATTCACAAAAAAAAAGACTACCAACTTGAATTGTGAAAAACTGAAAATTCAAGCGAAATTGAAAAAGTTACATCATCGACCTCAGGTGAAAAATATCTTACATCATCGAAATCGTTTCAGATATTTAAAAAAAATGGAACAGGCCCATAACTGTATAATTATATTTGGGGTAAATGTTATGCAATGTATGTTAATTTGAATTAACATAATAAAACTTGGATTTGCCTGAAAGTGCAGAAGCAATTTAGTGATGTGATGGAAGAATTTATAATTTGCTGGTCCGCGCTGCGAGCGAATGTATGTGACTGAAATGGCTAGGGCGATTATAGTACGAGACATTATCGTATTACCGGCGTAATTGCTCGAATAATATAGTGCAGGTATGATTTATCATTAAAGGCGTTGTTGCGTTGGATAAGGGCCTCCGAGGGCTTCGAAAGGCGTCGCGGCATAAATTTCCTACTCAGAGCGATGAGATCCCTGCAGCCACAACGGCACGTGGCTTTGTCCTTTTACCAACTATCACCGATCTCGGCTTTTGGTATTGCTTTCGAACGTAAAGGCGATTAAAAAACCCCACACGTTACCACCT
>NC_046663.1:83892040-83912783 GCF_010883055.1 Belonocnema kinseyi
GAACAGAGTATGAAATTATAAAACTGAGAGATCAAAGAATGTAATTGTGATGGACATGAATTTTACGCGCTGCTAAAGGTTACGTCACAGAACAAGCGAATATGTTCAAACAAAAGAATTTTTTAAATATTTTAAAAACACATTAAAAAAAAGTACACCTATTTTAAAATGTGGGCAAAATGTATGTGCTCACAATTTATTTGATTTTGACTTAAGCGTTTCCAAACATCCTTACTTACCAGACGCAATTATTTTTGAGATTTATCCTAAAATAGCAATGCAGCGTGACCAGACAAGAAACATTTGGAACAGACTTCGTAAAATGATTAATATCCTCAACTATAAGTTATTGAACTCTACTTTTGATTTTAATCTTTTTAACTAAATATAATTGATATCTGTGAATCTCAAATATTTAGAAAATGGTGTTAATTTTGCTTAGCAATTTTTTATTTAAAATTTGTAGTTTTGGACAGGTGCGTGACAAGACATTATGCGTACTTTTTCTTGTTTATATTTTCTAAACAAATTCCTTTGAAATTTGGAAACTTTACTATATTGTGCTTTGCAATAAGTACTTTACTGAGATCATTTTAGAAAAAAATTATTATTCGACGCAAAAGTGGAAAATGATTGGGACTTTAATTGTTTAACTTTTTGGCTATTACGCATAAAAGCATGTCATATAATGTTGATTCAATTTCGAGATCAAATTAACCAACTGACATTTACTACGTATTCTTCTGCTCGAGAAGACTGAAAGTCTATAAAACGTGTATTGAGCCTTTTTATAACTATCGACATGCGCTTTTTGCAGTAGTGTGGTGAGTATACCTAAGTGGCAATGGAAAATGTAGCATACATTATCGGCAAAATAGCTAAGACTAATACAGACATTCGACACATTGGTCGTAAATCGGAAAAACTTATTTATAGACTCCATAATTTTGCCTATTAAGCCCTCTTAAGCGATTGAATATCAAAAACCATAACTCATTCATATTAATTCGCGCTTCGAAGACTAGAGAAGAACTTGGCACGAGAGTACATCTATTTTATATACTTTTACAGGCACGTTTAGGAGCGTAACATCGTTCCGCTTGGAACTTTATAGTATCGTTAGAGGATATAAGTGACAAGCTGTTTCTTGCAGGCTTATCGACGATCTCTCGTCCTACACACGAAAGTTCTTTTTTATAAACAAAGAATAGTCTTTATAATGATAAAGAAAAGTTTCCTCAATTTCAACATATTTCAAGCTTAAAAAAACACCATAAGGGAATCCCCAAAGTGTCTGAACCCATGGGAAATAGCGTGGGTTTTCACGAAAATAGGGAATTAAATGCTTTTAAATCAAATTTGTATATGAAACACTTTCAATTTCACAGATTTCATGTCAAAACCAGGGGCTAGTCACTCAAGAATCAGGGAGTCAGGCTAACAATGACTGCCACCATCGCGCGTTACTCGAAACAGATCTCCCGAATGTTCCCGACAGAGTTACGAATCTTTCCAACGGAGATTTCGCCGAACCGGCCGGCTAGAGCGAGGCCGAGGCCCTTCTGTTTTTTTTTTCACAAATGACTAAGCACCGCCACCCCTCTTGCCCCGCGGCTCCACGCATTCGAAACCGCCAGGTGGGCACAATTCTCGAAACACACAAATCATGTTTATGGAAATCCAAGTTCCAGTGTGGTTGAATTTTCAACCGAAATTCAATCAATGAAATAAATTAAATAATTGAACTATCAAGCAAAACAGACTAATTGTAATAAAAAAACGTTGAACCTCTAACCAGAAAAGAAAAAAGTTTCACCAAATAATTGAATCCTCAACCGTAAAGATGATTTTTTAAGGTATAAAGTTATTACTCTCTCCCATAATGTTCTACCAATAAGGACGAGTTTCGAAGAAAATGCATCAGTCTCCAACAAATTTGTGGAATTTTAAGCCCAGAAGCAAGAATTATCTACTAATTAAACTTTCATAAATATAGTTTAATTTTTAACTAAATATTAAAAATTTCAACCAAAAATGTGAATTTTTTACAAAACAGAACGAATTTGAATGTTTAATATTTGATTTTGAATATTTAATATTTGATCTCCAAACATACATTTCCCACCAAAAGGTAGAATTTTTCAACAAAAAGGATTGAAAATCAAACGAAAGCAGTTACATTTTCAAGCCACAAAAACGAATTTTTTATAATACATTTGAATGAAATGAAAAGAAAAAACGAATTTTCAACCAAATAGTTGAAGCCTCAACCAAATAGATGAATTTTCAACTAAAAAAGGTATTTTTCAGTTAAAAACATTAATTTTTTACAAAAATAATTAACTAAACCCAATAAGCAGTCACCGATTTAAAAAATTTGACTTTTTAGCTAAAAAAATAACTCTTTTACTGAAAATCGATCTTTTTTGCGGGAAAATTAATCGTTTTTTAAATAAAAATTCAGTATGTTGCAACTTTAAATCTTAAGCGTTTTTATATTCAATTCAATGTGGTAAGTAATACATTAATTTTATTTAAATGTAATCATTTCCCTATTTTCTAACAAAATAGAAAGGACCGTGTCCTCAATCAGTGAACCTCAACAGATCTCAATCCATTTACACTGCCAGAAAATCATGATATCTTTATAATAGATTTGGAAGGTAGACAAAGCTTTGATCATTTTCCCTGAGGAAGGATTGATCGGAAGTACATTGTACGACGACTGTAATTTCGTGATGACGCTGATTGGGGTTTGATGGAACATGCGAACACGAGGGATCCCAGACACCGGATCACAAATTTGCATATTGTTAGTAAATCATAATTATTATTGGCACAGCGCGAGATATATGCGTATCGATAGAAAGCCTTGTAGCTAACCTAGCACGCTCATATTTTTTATATATTTTTTTCGGTAAATTAATAAATTATCCATTTAATATGATCCCGAACATTAATGTCCGTTTGTTAGAGACTGCCGATAATGATTTGATACACGGAAGCTCAACTTTCTCCATACACAGCTTCAAGTTTTCTACCGTTTGATAAATAGTTTTGGAAAAAACTGAGTTGCTTGAAATTGTTGCCAAGAAGAGTAAAGTTCATGGCATCGTGAAAGTTACGACGTTAATTAGTGGGCGTTAACGATTTGTATAAATCACTATCTTCATGTCAAGTACAGAATTAAAGGGACACATTTTTATTTCACATTTTTTCTCTTTCGAGTACATGCAGCATTTCCGGTATGTTAGGGAGGTTGAAAATGTCACTAAAAGAGCGAAAGTTTTTAATTTTTACTGTGTGATTGTATGGACTCTCAAAAATAAAATTTGCAGAAATTGTTAATATAAGTTGTTGGCTTTAGGGTCAAGTTAATTGGAACCAATTAAGTTCTCTCAAACGTGCCGAAACCTTTGAAACAACTTCATTGGTTCCGTGCACCTGAAACTAAAACCAAGAACTTACAAAAATAATGTATACATTTTTAATTTTTGTTTCATCACAAAGCTTCAATATTTAGTAGTGGTATTACGTGATATAAATGGTGGTGGTGTACGTCAGGGAAAACCTGGAAATCAGGAAAAAAATCAGGGAATTTCGATAAGTGAATCTTTCAATGAAAATGAAAAAAAAAAATTTAGGCAGGATCATCGACCTAATAACTAAAAGCCGGTTTATTAACTTCATAATAAACTAATTTGAGAAGGGATGACCGCAAAAAATTATTTTTCTCTATTCGGAAAAATTCTTACACAATTAATTAAAACGTTCGAAGAGAGGTTAAGTTTGAGACTTTTTTTCAAACTTGTTTTATTTAGTTTATAAAACCTGTTATGTTAAAAACGTTGCAACATGAAGATTATGGTCTTTGAATATGAATGGTCAGAGAAAATGAGAAATTGGTTAAGGAAAAGTTAAGAAATTCTGAAATTAAATTTTGCGGCCAGCCTGATATAAGAAGCTTCCTCCTAACATATTTTTGGTTAAAAATGTTATTATTTAATTAAAAATTCAATAAGTTTGTAAAAAATTGATCCTTTTTGTTTAAAAATATTATTGTGAAAAATTCATCTTTTTGTGTTTAAAATTAAACTATTTCGGTAGAAAATTGACTTTTTTATTGAATATTCATATTTTGGTAATTAAAATTCAACTAAAGCCTTTTTTGGTGAAAAATTCAACAAGTTTTCTGAAATTGTGTCTTTTAGTTTGAAAATTCATCTTGTTCGGTAGGAATTTCATCTTTTTTTGTTTAAAGTGGTACTGTTTCGTTGAAAGTTGATCTTTTTTCGTTTGGAATTCAACAATTTAGTTCAAAGTTCATCTATTTGATTGGAAAGTCGTTTTTTTCAAAGTGCATTATTTAAACTAAATATTTAACTATTACGGTTAAAGATTTCTCATTATAGTTGAAAATTTATCTCTTTAGTAGAACGTTTAACTATTTTTCTGAAATTTAATTTTTTCATTTGAAAATACAACTACTTGGGTAAAAGTTGAACTGTTTTATTAAATTTTTTTGTGTTTGGCAGTCCATCTCTTTGGTGGAATATTGAAGTAATTTGTTAAAATTTTATTTATTTCGATTTAAAATTAATTTTTTAATTAAAAATGTAACTTTTCTATTTTTGGGTGAAAATTGATCTTTTTAGTTAAACATTCAATTATTTGTTTGTAAATTTGTCTTTTTTTTGTAGAAAACTATTCATCTTCTTTAAAATTATCTCTTTTTGTTAAAAATGCAACTTTTCAATTAAAAAGTAACTTTTTTATTAAAAGGTCGTCTTTTGGTAGTAAAGATAACTGATTTGTTGCAAATTCAACTGTTTTGTAAAAAAATTCATCTTTTTGCTTCAAAATGTATCTTTTTTTTGTTTTGAAATTGAACTAGTCTGTCAGAAATAAATTATTTGGTTGCAGGTTGATTTTTTTAGTTTTAAATTCACCACTTTGGTGGACAATTTGACTACTTTTTTGAAATTTCGTTTTTTTTTGTTGAAAACTTTTTTTAACTTAAAATTTAACTGTCCTCTTTTTGGTCGAAAATAAATCTTTTTAGGTTTAAACTTCAACAATTTGATTAAAAATTCATTTATTTTCTTAAAGTTTAACTATTTTGTTAAAAATTCATCTTTTTTGGTCTAAAATTCCACTGTTAAAAATTTAATGTTAAACATGTTACAGAATAAAAAATAGGCCAGGAAAAAACCAGGAAATCTAAAAAATGAAGTTTTGCGGTCACCTTGATATTGGTATAAATTAAAATCCGATACCTTTTAATTTAAAAAGAACAGTTGTTAAAATAAATTTACAATTTCCGCTTTCACCAACAAATTTATACAAAAATAATACACCTCTGACCTAAAGAAAAGTTAAAATTGTGTGAAGATAAAAATATCTATGGATAATTGTGTTATTATTTTATTAACTAGAATCATATAGAAGCGTCAAAATACATATGTAGTAAGCGTAGATGCAGGTGTAAGAAAAATATTGTTTAAAATATCTGGTTTTGAAACTTATCCATGTAACAAGGTATATTCGAAGAGATGTTGCGATACGAATGTACCGGCACTGCAAGGTCTAGGTTTACAATGAGGTTACTTAATGCATGAGGTTCTACTATACCCAACGCAATGGTGTAACAAGACTTGTATAATGAACGTGAATTATATATCTATCCACGTGGATCTTTTCCGTATAGGATATGTGCACATGAACTTCAGAAAACACTCATCGAAAAGTAACAGAACTAAACATGCCTTCTATTTATGGATTTCTACTATACTCAAGGTTTAAAGAATCATTTATTTTTATAAATTTAGTACAAAAGTCCCGTTTTGTTGTATTTCTTCAGTATCATACACTCAATTCCTAACATAAGAACGTTTTTGGGCATGGCTGGCAGTGGCCAGTTGAGTGTAATACAAAATGTAATATTTATTTTTGAAATAGTAACTGAGGGTCCGGATCAAAGAATCGGTTATATAATTATTAAAAATGTCGCACTCATTGTTGTTGGCCACCTGATTGGTTGCATACTGCATGCATATGACTTCGAGTAAATGTTTTCAGTTTTTTCTTTTACATTTTCTCGATTTTTTTAAATCGCAATTTCTAAAAGATTAATTTTAATTCTAAAAATTTATTTATAAAGGAGAAAAATTAAACTCTAAACGATTCTTTAATGTTAAAAGCAAAAATATTCTGTCCTTAACGTTTTTACCAAATGTTTCATTAATTACACAAGGATCCTTTTTATAACCCCTTGGCAATATTAGATAAGGCTACATGTATTAATCGATTGATAAAGATTAAGAATTGTTTGCACCATCAATTTATAAAATTAAAATTTCCAAACATGTAATTATATTTAACGGCAAGAATTATTTTTGAATATTTTTTAACATTGTTGATGTAAGAGAACATTTTAGTTTTAATTGTTTCTTAATATAAGGGAATACTTTTCTTCTTAACTTTTTTCTACCATAATATAATTTGTCAACTTTTTTTCACATTCAAAGACAAGATAAAATTAAATTCTGGAAAAAAGCTTAGAATATATTATTTTACGAAATGTATAAACTGTAGGTAATGATAACAAAATTTAAGTAATCGGTAACCAAAAAATTACAGGTGCCGACAAGTTATAAACAGAATTGATATTTTTTAAAGATTTTAAAATAAAATTTTGAAGGTTTCAAGATAAAAAGACTTTTTTAATATTGCAGGGAAAATGTAAATTTTTGAAAATTTTAAATTAAAAATCTAAAATCTTTTTAAGAATTTTGAAAGTTTTCAAGAAAAAAAAAGTTCTCAAGATTTATCGTAAAAATTTGTATGATTTTTGATCTTGAAACGTTTATTTCTTTCTTTTTTTTTTAGTTTCCAGGATTTTTTCTACATTTTAGGCAAAATTTGTATCATTTTCATTTTAAAGTCATTCTTGAATATTGACAGTTTAAAAGATATTTAGGATTTTTTTTAATTTTTAAGAGGTTAAAATTGTTTTAAAAGTTCGAAAGATTTCCAAACATATATAAAATATTTTTAAAGACGCTTTTTCGACAGATCTAAAATTTTCAAAAAAATAAATCATAAATCATTCGAAATTTTTATTTTGTATTTAAAATTATTTTTTCCTTTAAATTAAAATTTGCTTACATTTCATTTATTCTAGAGTGAAAAATGTTTCTTGGTACCAAATTCAACCATTTTGTTGAAAATTGGGCATTTTGGATTGAAAATTCATCTTTTTGCTAGAATTTTCATCTTTTTTAAATTAAAATTACAAATGTTTGGTTTCAAATTAAAATCTTTTTTTGGCTGAGGATTCACTCTTTTGTTGAAAATTCGTCTTTTTGAATAAATTCAAATCTTTTTGATTTAAAATGTAAATTTGGTTGTAAGTTGAACTACTCCGTTAATTTTTTTTGGGTTTTTGAAAATTCATCGTTTTAATTGAAACTCCGCTGTTTCTTGTCGAAAATTCATCTCTTTTGGAAAATATCTAACCATCATTTCCCTGATGTTTATTTAAGCAACACATTCGTTAATCAACGCTGCTTCTACAGAGTTTTCGTATTAATCTCTCTAGCAATCACCCTAGGCGAAGAGCTTTAAAAAGTCAATATGTCTCATAGGTCAGACAATCATACGCAAACTGGCTAATAATCCCACAGTCAGATCCATACACTTTACTCTCATCACATCCACTTGGTAAGATAAAATAAAAAAATATTAGGGCATCAGTGAAAATGTTATTAAATGAGACAACATATCTTTCTGCAATAAATACTATCCTTAACAAGAAACACGTGTCCTAACTGTTAAGTCCATAGATTCCCAGTGACACTAATACACCTCATTTCTGTGGGCAATCAAATTCGAAGGATTCTGTGATCCGTTGTCAATCCCGTTGATCTTATTGAAATTGGTGTTGTGATGTGTGGGCGCTATATGAGGGCGTTTATTTTATATCGCTCTATCATGTATGTTGCGACACGAACTGCAGGATTATACAATTAGTGACTCGGAATGATAACTGTCTCGTAATTCAGGCCCACGTAATGCCTGTCAAGAACTGACAGGGATCGGGCATCAACATGTTTTATTTCTTTTATAATATATACTTCTCGCCTTTTCCTAGAGGCGCCTCTTCATACAGGATGCATTTTATCGAGATTATCGAGATTATCGATTTAAAAATAGAACTGGTCCTGAACGACGTGTGAAAAAGGATCACATCACAAGTTCTCGTTAAGAAGCTTGAATAATCTCCATATGTTCAATAGACCTGATATAACTTGAGATTGATAGAAAATTTAATCCTACTATTATGTAACAATTTTCTTTTTTTTTTAAATTAAAATGTACCCAATATCATTAAAGTTTATCTCAGTAGATCTAATATTAAAATTATTTTTTGCAAGGTTTTTATCTTTGTGATGGTGGTTTAATGGTCTCAAAAAAACAATTTTTCGGAAAAAGACATTATTCTTGTATTGAAAATTGTATTATTTAATAGAAAAATTAACTTATCTGTTGAAAATTCATATTTTCAGTCTCAAAATTCAACTGTTTTGTAGAAATATCATCTTTTCGGCATGAAAATTTACCATTTTTTTCTTAATTTATCTTTTTGGTTGAAAATGCATTTCTTTAGTTGAACATTTAACCATCAGGTCGAAAATCGATTTTTTCAGTTGGAATTGATTTTTTTAGTTGAAAATATAACTATAACATCTTTTGTTCAAAATTTACTTTTTTTAGTTTATCATTCATGTATTTTGTTAAAAATTAATCTTGTTTGTCCAAAATGTAACTATTTGGTTAAAAATTAATTTTTTTGATTGAAGATTCATTATTTTAGCTGAAAGTTTATTTTCTAGGCTTAAAATTAATTTCTTTGCTTGTAAATTTAACTACTATTTTGTGAAAAATTCTTTTTTTTAATTAAAAAATAATTTTTTGTCTGAAAATTTATTTATTGCTTATTTTGCAAATCCATATTTTTTGTTAAGAAATAAATTATTATATTGTAAAGTAATGTATTTGGTTAAAAACTCATCTTTTTGGTACGAAATTAATCTTCTTGTTGAAAAGTTAAACTTTTTCGTAGAGAATTCTTTCTTTTTACTGAAAAAGTACTACTGAGTTGAAAGTAAAACTACATATTTCATAAAAAATGTATTTATTTATATTTATCTCTTGTAGTTGAAAATTCGTCTTTTTGGTAAAAAATTAATTTTCTGAATTGAAAAAATTAATTTCTTTGTTTGAAAATAGAACTCGTCTGAAGCAAATTTGTTTTTTATTGGAAAATTATTTTTTTATTGAATATTTAACTATTCCATTTTTTGTTAAAAATTTATCTTTTATAATAGTTGGAAAGTTCACTATTTGGTTGAAATTTTTCTTTTTTAGAAATTTATTCTTTTTGGTTGAAAATAAATTTTGAACTGATAGTTTAACTGTTCTATTTTAATTTGAAAATTTGACTTTTTTAGTCAAAAATCCTACTATTCGATTAAAAATTCATATATTAGGTTGAAAGTTTTCGTAGCGTCGGTTGAAAATAAATTTATAACTAAAAATTAATCTATTCTGTTTGAGGTTTAAAATTTGTCTTTTTATTTAAAAATTCAACTATTTGGTTTAAAATCTATGTATTTTGTTAAAAAATCATATTTCTTTGTAGGATTTAAAATTCTTTAGTAAAAATGTTTCTTATCAAATTCTTTCAATCTGTACATTATTGATCCTAGGTTTAAGGTTGTATTTATAGTTGAAAGAAAAATTTATAACTGTAAGCGAAAATAAAAAATTGGCCAAGGAAAATAAGGGAATTTCTAAACTTGAACTGTCTTAATTTTCAATCTCAAAATTTTAGTACAGATATGATTACACAAGAGAGGTGTTTCTTATCATGAGGTATAACTTGAAGGGCTTGATAGAGTGCTGATGAATAGCAGTATCACAACTGGTTTCACTTACTCGAACAGTAAAGTTTAGAGTGGCTACAATTTCGCGTATCACAAAGCAAATCGTCCGATATTGAAATTGAAATAATTCAGAAGGAATGGCCTCCTCTGGAGGTAGGAAGTGTAGATTTAACGATTACTCTTTACTCTGTGCCACTGAGCATCGGCAGTGTGATTACTGTACATTTGCGGGTGCAAGGGTGAGAGGGTAATGCTAGAGCTAGACTAGAGGAACGGGAGCCGCGTGAGAAACACAGTACACGTCGGTGAACCACCCACGTGTCATAACTTAATGTCAGATGCAAAATGCAAAATGCGCGTATATCCTTCCTAGAAGGATCGCTTCGCAAATGTCATCGATTCGCCGAGTCGCTAGATTTTATCTACACTTGACGGAAGTTATAGTAACCCACTGAACGTGGGAATCGACCAACTACCAGTAACGTTTATTCTCCATGATTCGATTTATGTATTCCAGTTTCAAATTGGACGACATCTAACAATGCTGCCCTTCATTTTGCACAACTTAAATCTGAAAGAAACAATGCGAATTTATTTTATAAGAAAAAAAGGAACAATAGGGGGTACCGGGGCAAGAGGAACACACGGAGCCAAATAAGACACTGAATTTTTCTAAAAATATGTGGTGTTTGTTACTTTTTTTTTAAAGAAACAACAGAAATAATGGTATTAAATTTCTTGAAAACAAAAGAAAAAATACAATAAAGTAAATAAATGAAGAATGACAGTTATTTAAACCTCCTAACGATTATATGTTGAGTTAACTGCTTTATTATTTGGTTATAAATCCAAAAATTTTGGTTGAGTCATCCTTTTTTGTTGAACATTCAACTGTTTTATTGAAAATTTGACTATGTTCGTTAAAAATGCACTTTTTCGTTAAAATTAATTTTACCGTTCAAACTCCATAATTTGACGTTGAAAAATTAATGGAAATCTTTTTTGTAAGAAAATTCAACTTTTTTGTTGAAAAATCGAGTTTTTGGTATAAAAGTTAATTTCCTTTGATTGAAATTTCATATTTTTTGGTTAAAAATGCAGCTGTTTGTTTGAAAATTCCTCCTTCTGAGTTGAAAGTTCAACTATTTTCGTGGAAAATTAATTTTTTTGTTGAAATTTCATATTTTGGTGCTGAAAATTCAACTGAAATCTTTTTTGGTTGAAAATTTAACTATTTTTTGGAACATTCATCTTTTCGGCTTAAAAATTCATTTCCTTTGATCGGAATTTTTTTCTTTTTAATGCAACTGTTTGAAAATTTATTTTCTTTCTCGAGGATTAAAGTATTTTCTTCAAAAATTCACCTTTGTTGAAGGTTGAACTATTATGTTGGAGATGCATCTTTTTAATTGATTTTTAAAAATTGAAAAATAATTGTTTTTAAGGAAAATTTAACTATTCCATTTTTGGCTGAATGTCGAATTTAAACAAAAATTTTTAATATAATAAATTTGGGAAAACTTGAACCCCTTTGTTAAAAATTTATGTTTTTGCTGAAGGATTCTTCCAATTGTTCGAAAATTATACTATTTTTTTACAAATTTCAAAAGTTTTTATTTTTGGTTGAAAATTCCATTTTTTAAAAGAAAATTCCACTTTTTTCGTATAAAATTAATCTTCTTGGTGAATATTTCCTGTTTTTTAAATGCCAGTGTTTGGTAGGAAATGAACTATTTTATTAAAATTATATATTTTTGGTTAAAAAATTTAACTTTGTTACAGAAAATTGGTCTTTTGGCTTGAAAGTTCAACAATATTGATAAACTGTATTTACTTTCTTGAATGAAAAATCTTTCAAATTACATATTTCTCCAAAATTATACTAAGCTTCTTAATTTTTTATTATTTTATTTGTAAAGGTTCTATTTTTTAATCTTATTGAATATTTAAAAATGGAAATTTTTAAATTTATTTTTAAACTTAATTGCTCAATTTCTGCTTTAACACTTTTAGTAAATATATTATTAACTATAAGCCTTAAATTTGAAATATAAGGATGTGAAAAAGTACACAATTTTTCTATATTTGGAATAAGTAACTGATAAGTAAAGCAAATATAAAAAAAAAATATTTGAATTGGAACCACCTTAGGTTTAAAAATAGGATTTAATATTATACAATACTTTAAATTAGAATCTTAAACATGTAACGAGTTTAAAATTTAACTTCTTCCATATCGTATAATAATTTCATGTAATATCAATTTATATCGACCCCATAAACGAAAAATCTGAACATTTTATTTAATACAATTTATTCTTCTATTCCCCCCGCCCCCTATTTTAGTGAAAATATCCTAAATCCTCTTTTTAAATCAAATTTCGCCCTTTCAATACTGTAATTATTATATTACATTATTTAGTAAATTACGATTCTTTTTTTTTTGTTACAGCTCCGACCAAACGAAAGATGGTTTTACCATTCTCCTCCTGGGAAAACCTAATGAAAATGTGGAACTCCTAGATCAAGCCCTGTTTCTAGTACAGG
Organism: Belonocnema kinseyi; assembly: GCF_010883055.1. NCBI lineage: Eukaryota > Metazoa > Arthropoda > Insecta > Hymenoptera > Cynipidae > Belonocnema > Belonocnema kinseyi. The sequence continues at coordinate 83,904,535 of NC_046663.1, forward strand.
TAAATTTTCCATCTAAGAAGCTTTTCTTATTGAAGAATTACAAGTTCAAAAATTGTTTAAATATTTCAAAAGTTCCTGGAAAAAATTTGCAATCTCTATCAAACAGTCTCAAATACCTAGAAATTCGGGAACAGCAGTGGTTCTTATTTCGAATCGTTTCTTTCAAAATTCGATGACTATTATTCAGGGGGAACATTTCTTAAGAGAATATTTCAATATAATTTTTTAAGAATGTTTTAGAATAATATAAGTGTTTTTTCAGGCCAAAGTCAATGTACCTCAGGTCCTTCTTCTGCAACCAACTGAAGGAGCGGCCACCCCTTTCCCACGCAGTCAAATAAAGGTAATATATACCCCTGAGCCAAACTCAAAGTTTTAATTTTCAAATAAGCCTCTCAAGACCAGGAAATAAATTTCGAAGCCTGCATCCAGTAAAGAAGGTTTGTCGCAGTTGAAAAGCGTTCTCAGATCGATTAACCCCTTCGTGGAGTTTGTTTTCTGCCTCGAGCCTTGTTGTGGCTGCGGGCTTTGTGAAACGTAACGCAATTGTGACGGCAATAAAGTGCCTATTTGGTATTTAGCGCGGAGTAATTCAACTCGATTTGCTCTCCGCGGGTTCTAAAGTCTCCCCCTTATTCCTAAGGCCTTAAATAGCTTTAGCCCTGGTGTCTTGGCAGGCGTTCCCCTGCCATTTAATTCACAACGTGGCTGTCGTCTATGTCTCGTCTCGTAATTGAAGGGAACCAAACGCAATTCCCTTGTTTCTTTCTCTATTTTCAGACAATCGTCCTGGACCAATCGACCCTGGACAAATACATCCCCAGGCGAGAAACGAATTACAGTCATGCTCAATGGGTAGCCTTCTACAAGGTAATCTCCTTTGTCTAATCTCATTGCACAATTTCATCCTCTCCTTTCTTTTTCGGATCAAGTTCAAGTCTGTAATCTATCCCGAAACAACTACTTACCTTTTCCTGATCCAAATCGGTCTTACTTGTGTAAAAAATGCATCCTGAATATCGTAAATTGGGGCTGAGCGGCCTACCCTTAATTCTGTTTTTATGACGCGACATTGATTTTTCTAGGTTTTAGAAATGAAGTTTTAAAGTTGTTAGTTGCAAGCCTCTATCATTTTTACCTAGAAGAAGCAGTTTATGGTACGTTATAAATACTTAAAAACGTTTTTTTTTAAATTAAATTTTTATCTGAAAAAATATCTACTCACTTTCTTCCACTGGGGGAAAAAAATGTAATAAAATTTTTAAAAATTTATTTTGCCTCTATTCAGAAAAGACACTTAAGTATTTTTCTGTTATTTGAAAAGTTAACTTGATCGATAGTATTGATTTCTACTTTCACAGATTTTGAAATGATACCTACAATGTTCGATGGTAACTGGCTCTGATGACAATAGATTCCTTTACATTTAAAAACCGAAAAGAGTGTTATACGGTATCACTGAAAAGGTCTAATAAAAGGAAATAATAATTTTCTCATTTTAACCATTGACAGGCTGGCTGCAGGTCAGGGATTTTGGAAAAATAACAAAAGTTTGGAAATTTTTTTATGTAACAATGTAAGTAACACAGTTACTTTTTAAAGATAAAGCCAGCAGATCAACTTTTTTTAATAAACATACCACTCAATTTTCATGAATTCATTTGAAATATTTTTGGGTATTTGGTGAATTTCCTAACACTTTTAACAGCTTTTAATCATTTTAAGGGATCTTAAAGATTTTAAAGTATTTTAAAAAATCCCAAGGGATTTCCAATGGATTTAAAAAGTTTCAAGAGACTTAAACATATTTCAAAGGTTTTTCAATATTTTAGGGTATTTAAAAATATTCCAAAGAATATACAATAGGTGAAAATAATTATTTGAAAATATTTCAAAGGATTTTAAAGATTTTAGGATATTTAAAAAATGCAAATTTATTTATTATTTATTTATTTATTTTGAAAAATCATAAGCCCAAAAGTCAGTGGCTATAACAGATGAGCATATAGCAATATTGCCAATACGTGGACCAATAACAGGGCTACCTTATAAAATTACTAAGATAGTTCTTAAATGGTATATTTTTAGACAGTCGAATTATATAATCAGTAATTAGAAATAATAACGTCGATTTTTCTATATAAAAAAAATGTTATGTAGAAGTCTGGAATACGCAGCTTAGTTATGATACTTTTTATTGCGCAGTAGCATTAATGTAGTCGCTTACATTTTTTATAAATGTCAAAAGAGAATCGTTGAATAAGCCAGTATGCTTATATTTCTTCTGTAGGAGATTAAATTGAGTAGGTAGTGAGAAAGCAGGAGAATTCATTTCCCAATTAGAGTTTGGCATCAGAAGATAAAATAATGGTTGTCCTCCTTGGATAGTCGCTCTGGTTTCGCGACCAGGTGCATTCAATGGCAGCAACGAGAGGATGTATGGACACTCGATTAGATTATGCACTACCTTGAATAAAAATAATAAAGATGCGAATGTCCTTTTCTCCAGTGTCCATATACCAAATCTCCGTACCAGTTGCTCATAGTCTGAACCTGGTGGCGGAACACTCCGCTTGTATTCTAGGAATTTAAAGAATCTCTTTTGACATTTTTCAATCATAGTCACATATTTTTGATATTGTGGAGACCATACAATGGAAGCATATTCAATTTTCAAGAGTTTAAAAAAATTCCAAGGGATTTCAAAAGCTTTCAAATGATTTGAAATATGTTCGATTATTTCTAAAATTCCGAAGAAATTTCAATTATTTAAAGGGATTTTAAAGGACTCTTTTTAGGGTACTTTTAAAACATAAAAGGAATTTCCAAAGGCTTTAAAAAGTGTCATCATACTCCTGGACGGTAGTCGAGCCAAGTTTTAGCTATAATCTAGCATTTTGCAGGAGGAGGAGGAGGAGGAGGCCGAGGAGATTTTAAGATTCATTATTCATGATTTGCAAATTTTTATCATTGTGCTATTATGTTTTGCTAGTATTTGAAGTTGAATCTAGAAAATTGGCAAAAATAAAAAAAAATTAACTTGGTTTTTATCACTCATTCACTCAGTATCAAATTATCAAAAATAGTTCAAATAAGAGTTATTTGACGCTGAATTTAATAGCCTTTCCAACTCTTATTCAGAAATTATTCTATCCTATTCAGTTTTAAAGATACCTCGCGTGAAGTGAGTGCGTGTTTTTAGTCGGTAGAATTTTAAGTGTCCTCGTACGCCTGAATGGTACTGCAGTTGAGCCAGGTTTTAGCGATAATCCAGCAATTTCCAGGAGGAGGAGAAGGAGATTTTTAGATTTGTTATTAGGAAATTAAAAATTAGTAATAAGAAATTAGCTCGGTTTTTCTTACTCATTTCCTCGTACTCCGGGACGGTACTATTGTTTAGCCAAGTTCAGCGATAATGCAACGTTTTCCAGTTCGAGGAGGAGAAGGAGGAGGGGGAGATTTCTAGGATCATGTTTCATGCCTTTCAATTTTTTACAATTATTTTCCTAGACTTTTTCAGAAGTTTAATCTAGAAAATTAGCAAAATTCAGACATTAGCTCAGTTTTTCTTACTCATTAACTCAGTCTCGATTTATCCAAAATACTTCAAATAGGCTCATTTGACTCATGTTTTCAATCGCTACTATTTTAACCCTCTGATAGAGATACAAACTATTTAAAATACATATTTTTTAACTTTTCAGGGGTGAAATAAAATCTCTAGAATGCCATGAATACATCTGTATAAGTATGGTATTGATATTTTAATTAGGCTAAAGATAGTAAAATTTTAAACAATACAAATTTACAAAAATGATCGAAAATTATCGAATATGGTGAAAATCGCGTCTTCATCGTCTATTTCCTTAAAATTATGTCAAATTAAAAAAATCATAGTGATTAAAAAACTGTACAATTCTAACTGTAAGGTAGTCTTTTCAGTTTTTCTATCATAAAAAAGTATACTTATTTTTCAAATCTGAAGATTGTGAATATATACTCACAACGCGCTTCAAATGCTTGTAACATGCATAGATGCAGACCCAGGGCACCATCAGAGGGTTGAGTCAAGTTCTAGTGATAATCTAGCACTTTCCAGAAGGAGGAGGAGGAGGAGGAGATTCTTTATTTATGACTTTCAAATGTTTACCATGATTTTAGTAGATTGTGCCCGAAGTTGAAGTTGTATGTACAAAATTTGTAAAAATAAAAAGTTAGCCCTGTTTTTCTTACTCATTAAATCAGTCTTGATTTATCAAAAATACTTCAAATAAGGCTCATTTGATGCATGTTTTTAATAGATGGTTTTTTAGGTTCCCTTATTCTCCGAATTGTACTCTAGTTGAGCTAAGTTTAGCGATAATCTAGCTTTTTCCAAAGTTTAAGCAATAGCTCAGGACATATGTACACTGTAAAAAATTTTTTGGAAATTTTTCCGAAAATAGTCGGGCAGCTTAAAATCCAAATGGGCAGTAAATTTTTCCGAATACAGAGTCGGAAATATTGCCGAAATTTAGTTGGAAATTTTGCCCACTATTCAGTAGGAGAAATTTCCAATCTATTCGGAAAAATTTCCGAACGTTATGTTTTTAAGATATCCGACTATTTTCGGTAAAATTACCGAGGAAAAATTAGGAAATATTGCCGAAATTTAGTTGGAAATCTTGCCTACTCTTTGGTAGGAGAAATTTCCAATCTATTAGGAAAAATTTCCGATCGTTAGGTTTTGGAGATACCCGACTATTTTCGGAAAAATTACCGAGGAAAGAGTAGGAAATATTGCCGAAATTTAGTTGGAAATTTTGCCTACTGTTTCGTAGGAGAAAATTCCAATCCATTAGGAAAAGTTTCCGATCGTTAGGATTTTAAAATACCCGACTATTTTTGGAAAAATTACAAAGGATAGAGGAGGAAATATTAATAGAGAAATATGTCATCAACTGTAAGAAAAAGCTCTCTGACATGAAGAGTATTTGCTTTGACGTGAAGAAGTATAACCTAAATTCAAAAATATGTTTATTACATATAACTAAATATTACTTGGCTTTATAAACAATTTTTTTATTAAAAGAATTGATTCGTTGTTTCAAATAAACGTACCATAAATTGACGGAAATACTTCTTTAAAATAATGAATTATTACTTGAGAGGAATAAGTATTTTTTTGTACTAAGAAGCAACAATTGTATAAAACAATTAATAAAATAAGTAAATATGGATTGAAAATACGATAGTACTGTCTGTGGAAAATTAGTGATTTGTACCAAAGATGTGATGATTAATACAAAGAAAAATGTTTTCAAATTAAACAAACATGTTTGAAATACAAATAAATATTTATTGATATAACCAAGTTTCTGCTGAGTTTAGAAGTATTTAGAAAACAAATATTAAATGATTGCGAGTATTTTGTCTTTCAATATTAAAAGTCCTCAAATCAGAATGAATACATATATTACATTTTTAAACATCATATTAAAGTAAAAAATTTCTAACGCTGCGGGGTTTCGAAAACCTACATCTATACTAAAATCTATCGCCTAGCAGTCTGGAGTCTTAACCATTGCGCTATACCCACGAATTGAAACTCGATGAAAAATCATTTTCAATTCGTGGGTTTAACCCATTTCACTCGATGAAAAATCATTCTCATAAGCTACACCTCAAAACAGTTAAAACATGTAATTTTCCCCTTGTAGACTATTTTAACACTTTGTATAATGACAGGAAATGTAATTTTATGCATTTATTTAAATTCAAAAAACAATTTCAGTGCATCATATGAATCATCTCGTCGTTTAAATACTGTTTAATTCGAACTTAATGATGTTGGACTTTAACTTTTCCACTCTGGGGTCCTCTGCTATTTTCTGCTGCCTGCTCTTTTTCCCCCGCTTATGTCCCTTTTTCGGATTAATGTCCAAAAGCATTCTGGAACAAAAAAGTTTCTATTCAATTATTTGATAATCAGATACTTAAATGAGATGGTAAGCCAACATGTTCAAAAATAGAGGGCAAGCCCCCCCCCCCCCCAAGTTTCAATCTCCAGCGAAAGAAAATACGTATTTTTGTGTGTTGAAATTCGAATATTAACGGGTGCCATCGGGTACTTCAAAATCCAATTTAATTAACATGGGGAAATTAGATTTTCCGAACAATTCAACTAATGTTCCAGGGTTTCATAGAAAAGTACTACACTTTTTAATGATTGAAGGTGAGTGTCAGAAATAAAAGATATACAAATATACAAACAATGACAATTTGAATATTTACCATGACCTTTTAAACAATTTTCAATTGTTTAAAAAATTTGATTATTCAAACAATGATTTATTCCCAAAAAAGTAAAAAATAATCCTTTTTTTCTTATTGAAATGCAATATTTTGTCATTGTTTCGGGTACTACATTTTTCTAAAAAATTATCTAATTATTTAAACAATTATTTATTGTTGATTTTCAAAATTTCTAAAAATTGAGCTAGAGATGTCCACTTTTTCACATTCGTATTCTGTGCTAAAAGCTAACATAACCACACCACTGATTTGAACTTCACAGAGTGTCGGACAGCACAGTATTATAGGTCCTGCATTTAGTTGGTACATTGATGAAATAAAAAGTGCACTTACCTTCTAATTTCTCGAACGCAAGACGATTGTTCCGCTTTAACTGCTGCGCCTATTAATCCCTTAAATAATGTTGGCAGGTCCAAATAGTCACAAAATACACAAGAGATTACACGGAGACACAAGTTACAAAATGTGATGTTCACTGTATTGCACATGAACTAAAAGTGAAGCTTTCCCCTCGGACGCTCTGATACCGAGGTATCCTCATCCTCACACTCGTCCAAACTTGTACATCCCTACAATTTTTACAACCCTAACGATTAATTGCATTCCAGGTAAAGGTGACTCATGCCCGAGGACCGACAGCTTCTTGAAATTTTCACTTGATAGCCCAAAACCAAATCTGACTAAAAGGTGCTCGCCACTGAATCACCCGTCCCTTACAAACCCTTCTGCTGAAAGGAAAATTATCAGCTATCTATATTTTAAATTTTGCTGAACAATAATTTTGAATTCTGAATTTAAAAAATCTAGGAAGTCAGGATAATGAAAATTTCAAATATTATAGGAAAAATATATTTCGGAAAAAATGGAAAAAATGCCGAAAAAACAGAATAAATTTCCATTTTGGTGGAAAATTCCCAAAAATATATATAGGAAAAATTGGTGAAGCATTCGGAAAAATTTGCGAATTTGTAGAAAATATAAATGCTGTAATTTGAATTATAAAAATTCCAAAAAAAGTAAAAAAATCTCCATATTGGTGAAATAACTTCCAAAATTCTGTAGGAAAATTTAGACAAGGATTGGGGATAATTTCCAATTTTATAGGAAAAATGTATTTCCTAATATAAATTGGAAAAATGTCAAAAAAAGAATAAATTTCTATTTTGGTGGAATAATTTCCAAATTTTGTAGGAAAATTTAGACAAGAATTGGAGAATATTTCCAATTTTAAAGGGAAAATATATAGGAAAAATTGACGAGGCTTTCGGAAAAATTTCCAACTTTGTAGGAAATTTGAATCTTGTAATTTGAATGGAGAAATTTTTGAAAAAAAAGAATAAATTTCCATTTCGGTGGAATAATTTCCAAAAATATATAGGAAAAATTGGCCAGGCATTCGGAAAAATTTCCAAATTTGTAGGAAATGTGAATCTTGTAATTTGAATGGAAAAAATTCCGAAAAAAGTGAAAAACTTCCATATTGGTGGAATGATTTACAAAATTTGGTAGGAAAATTTAGACAAGAATTGGGAAAAATTTCCAGATTAATAGGAAAAGTATATTTCCTTATATAAATGGAAAAAATGCCGAAAGAACCGAATAACTTTCCATTTCGGCGGAATAATTTCCAAAAATATATAGGAAAAATTGGCCAAGCATTCGGAAAAACTTCAAAATTTGTAGGAAATGTAAATTTTGTAATTTGAATGGAAAGAATTCCGAAAAAAAGTGAAAAACTTCCATATTGGCGGAATAATTTCCAAATTTCTTTCGGAAAATTTTGACAAAAATTGGGGAAAATTTCCAGATTGATAGGAAAAGTATATTTCCTTATATAAATGGAAAAAATGCCAAAAAAAAAAAGAATAAATTTCCATTTTAGTGGAATAATTTCCAAAACTGTATAAGCAAAATTGGCCAAACATTGGGAAAAATTGCCAATTTTGTAGGAAATG
>NC_046663.1:83912883-83931932 GCF_010883055.1 Belonocnema kinseyi
GATAAATTTCGAACTATTGCCGCCGGCAATCCTTTGCTGGGCAGGGATGCCGCACTACCCGCGACAGCCGAAGCAAATACTTCAATGCCAGAAGCTGACAAACTTTCATTTACTATTTACTATACATTTACTATTTTGAAAAATACTAGCAAATAGTGTCAAGCAATTTTTAAGATATTAAGTCGAGGGGTAGAGTATTTTCTAAATCTGGTGTAACATATTAATCTTCTACAAAAGTGAAATCCTTTCAAATATTTTGAAATGCCCTAAAAGCTTTGAGATCCATCGAAATCCTTGAGCTTCCGTGAAATGTGTTTAAATTCTCAACAAAATCCTGGCCAACTCGTCAAACTTTTTAAATCATTTGAAATCTTCAAAATCACTAAAAATCCGTCAAATTCTCTTAAAATTTTATATTTTATTTTGAAATCCTACGAATCCCTTAAATATGACAGAATACCTTTAAATCTCTAAAATCCCTGAATTTATTCCATAAAGTTCTTTAGAAATCTGCTGGAATCCCTTGAAATCATTTAAATATCATTAGTATCCTGGACAACTTTTAAAAATTATTGTAAATATTTTCAAATCCTACGAAATTCATAAAAAAACTGATAAATTTTTTTCATTTCTTTAAACACCTTGGAATGTTTGAAGATATTCGCTGGTAGGATTTAAACGATTTGAATTCCAGAAAAAAATTTTTAGTGTTTCAATGTATAATTATTCAAGTTTGAACGTTTTTAATTTCATATTTTTCACTTTAGAATTGAGTGATTAAATGAAATTCCGGATTTCAAAATGCTTTCAATTTCACATAATGGATTTTCAAATGCTAATCAATTTAAAATAGAACGAAGATATTAAGAAAATATGAATATATGAATCTCATTAAATTCCTGAAAACTGTTGTAAGTATACCCTTAACTCCTTAAAATCCTTTGAAATCCCGTAAACTATAGTAATCGTACACGCATCGAGTAAAATCTCATAAAACATCTTAAAATCTGTAATATCTTTTTAAATTCCTGAAAAAATGATGCAATCTTTAAGATCCTCTGAAATCCCATAAAACATATATGTTTTATGGGATTTCGTGCAATTTTATGGAATCTTTTCATTTCTGCTGAAATTCTATGGATCCCTCCAATACTTTCAAATTTCTTGAAATCTTTGATATCTTTTGAATCTTCTGAAATCCTGCGCAAATCATTTGAAATTCCCTGGAAATTTTGTAATCTCTTGAAATTTTCTATAATCCTACTAAATTTATTGAAATTTCATGATATTAATTGAAATCTTTTAAAATAAACTACTATGTTTTTTAAATCCTTTTAATTTTTTGAAGATCCTGAACTGTTGTTAAAGCCCTAGAAATTTTAATAGCTTTTAAGATTCCTTTACAAATTTTTCAATCTTTAAAATCCGCTGACCTCGTTAGAGCCCATATAAACTTTGATATCCTTTTAAAGTCCCATTCATTTTTGGATACTTTTTATTGTACAATGATCATATTGTTTAAATAAACGACAGTAATATAATATCCGCCGAACCCCAGCGTATGGAGAATGCTAGGCGAAATACAACACCCATGAATAATTTGTCAAATAATGACGTAGTTTAAAGGCGATTTTGCATAATAACATATGTTGGTTGATAAATGTGAGCATTGCCATAAAAAATACACACATAAAAATCCAATTTCAATCACTGGCTTTTATAAGTAATAATTATAATTTCGATTTCATTCGACAAGCACTTTTAATTTTACATGAAACCAGTAAACGTTGAGTGAATATCAATAATCATACAGATCAAACAGAATTTTACAGAAAGTCCAATAAAATATTTCTTTGAGAATAACCTATGCATAAAGTGCTGGATATTATCCAAATGGATGTATCTGTTAGCACCTACACACCATATAAATATCAGTAAATAGATTTTTCTTGTACTTCCTCGATAACCGTGAAGAACGTCTGGGTAGTCATCGAATGAAAATGCAAATTTATCGAGTTGTTTGATTACAGTTAAATGGGAGGAATAGATAGAGGTGTAACCTCCTATTTAGGATTTATTCCTTTGTGGTTTTTCATTTTATAAAAAAATATATCCTCGTAAAGTCTCAACGAAGACGAAGGGCTAAGTATGTAATCAGAAATCCTGGATTATAACGGCATTCTGCAACCTATATGCTAAGCATACAAAGCTATGTGTATTACGTATATTTACAAATGTGATAAATTCCCTAGAATGGTTAAACGGCCACGCATTGACGTTTCTATCTACCAATCGTCTATCTTTCTCACGACTTACGTCCATGTCCGATTTTATGCTGGCGGCATTATTATTATATTGCCAAGTGAATTCCGCTTATGCTTTATTGAGTTTTCCAAAGTCTATCAAAATTTTAAGTCCTATTTTTGTAACCGTTAACTAATACTAATGGTTTTTTGTGAGGCATTTCTCTATAAGATGGAAAAACATAAAAAATACAAGGTAACCTTTATAGCAATTTCAGAGTAATATTTATGTGCACCACGTACAAAATGGTTACCATGTCAACTCTATTAAATCTTGTTCTGTTTCGATGTGAAAAAAATTAACTTTATCTACTTGAAAATAACCCGCAAAAATATACTTTTGTTTTTTCGGTGAACAACCGATGGTTTTCTGATCATTTTTATTGATGAGCTCATTAAGAAGCTCATCAATAAAGTTCTGCAGATATAAACTTTGTTTAGACTGGTGTAAGCCTCTCTCGATTTAAAGGAAGGAATGCATTATGCATTCGAAATGTAAATAACGAGTAAAAGAGAATGGAGTGGCGTTAAGACTTTGATAAGAACGTGATGTGCAAGAGCGTGTCAATAATCCTGACACATAGCTTCTTATTATTTAAATCCCTATCAAAGTATCAGGTTGAAACTGGTCTTATTTTGGAATGCTAAACATCTCTCGAGATAAGTTCGTTAACGATAAAACACTTGCCATCTATAAATCTCTCTTAGCAACAGAAGATTCTATTTCTGTTTTCCTTTTCACTATAATATATACTGAGACTTCTAATGTAGTCAGCTAAATTACGCTCCAGTTATTCCTGGATAGCTTAAAGTGATTCTCAGTAGTACCCATTTGTAGGAATGTTGACACATGAAATGCTCACAAATTATGTAAAACTAAGTTTTCAGTTTCGTGTTGCTTATTTATCGAGATCGAAAATATGAGAAAATTGAAGGAATAAACCAAAAAAGCTTTTTAAACAGCCTTTTTCAAACAGCCTTCTGTTGTGAGATAAATGAAAATAAAGATGGATCCTGACTAGTTTCTGCCTGATCCTGGCTGCAAGTCTTCGTATGGAAATTTTAGTTTTCTTCTTGCAAGATTCAGACTCTTAACATTATTTGAAACTTTTTCGAACTTCTTCGCTAAGTTAGTACGAATATCCGCATTTTTTATGCATATAGACACCATCTTTGCGATTAAACAATTTGCAATTTTAAAAATAATTAGAGAACAAAATCTTTAAAAAAAACTTTATTGGGTGAGATTCAACGGTAAAATAAGATCAAATTGAAGTTATTCTAACTAAACAAAAATTATGTTGAAGCCCAATTAATTCTTCAAATGCAAAAACCAACAATGATAAGGAACCATCTTTTGAATCAAATCAGTTGAAATCCTTACTGATTGAATTGAGTGATCAATTTCTAGCTATTTTAGTGAATCAGTGAAATCTCACTTCACACGCTTTTAAAATCCAATTTGAATAGCACGAACGCTGAGGGTGTAATACAGTAAATGCAAATCCTTCTGGAAACCCCTTTTCACATCCGTGCAGTCATAATAGCCATTTATACTAATTATTCTAACGGACAAAGTACATTTTTCGCATCTAGAGAAGGTTTAACGAGGCCCTAAAGAAATCCATCCTTTTCCCTTTCACCGTTAGCAACTGGCAGAAACGTCATTAATTACCATGTACCGATCTTTCCTGGATCCTCTGGCAGTCCTGCCGCGGGTGAAAAGCAGACCGATACATACACGCATCTCTACATGCATATAAATATTGAACATTGAACATCCTACCCAGGGTCGATGTGATCCAGAACGAGAGGAACGTTCAGCGTACCTCAGCTCGAGCGTTGCTAATGCACTTCATCCAATTGCTGCGTGATAACCATAATCACATGGGTACTGCGCCAAGGCAGGTATACCCATATGTACAACACTTATGATTATATACGCCGATGGGTAGGAGTATGTGAGAGATCACGAATGATCGCGAGCAGAAAGCTGATCTTATTAGCTCAGGGTGAAGCAGGTCATCCTTCTTACGCCAGCTCTACTATCATTCACTTTTTCGGTGCAGTAACTTCACTCCAGTGTTAGAAATGGAAATTATGAAAGTTTATAAGCAAATAGAAGATGCCCATATGTCTGTGCTCTTTGGGAACTGGAGCTTCTTTTTTCGTTTATCGTTTTGCATTTTCAAACTTACAGGAAATGTGAAAGCTTATTTAACTGCGCGTGCTAATTATTCTCTCCTTTGAAATATCTACATGTAAAAGATGTTAGGATAAGTACCAATTAAACAATAGCGTTCTGAATAAAAAAATTATATTTTCAATTCCAGTGTAAAAGTTTGTGACACTTTAAACGTAGCACAGTTCTGCAAGTAAAGCATGACTAAGTAGAAAAAAAACGCCAAGGTCAGACAAATTTGGCTGAACGGATTTAAACTGGAATTTGATATTCACTCATTTTTATCCAAATTATAAATATTTCTACTTCAAATGTTTTAAATGTATACACCCACTTAAATATATATGTAGTGTTGTCAAAAAATTTCAGCAATTCTGCAAGTAGTTTACTTTTAAGTAGAAAGGGACGTGAAAGGCAGACGCTTTTCGGCAACATGCATTTTTCCTAAAATTAAAAATTTCCTAATTATAATTCAAATTATAAACATTCCAACCTAAGGAATTTCAAATGAATACATTTACTAAAATATATAAAGCAATTTCATCAATTCACGTAGAATACTTTTAAGTAGAAAAATGCGCAATAGTCAGGCGGCATTTTTAAGCAGAAAGGATTTAAACTAGAATTTAATATTCAATAATTTAAATTTAAATTATAAATATTTCAACCGCAATTATTTAAATGTATGCACCCACTTGAATATATATGCAGTTTTGTAAAAAAAAATGTCAGCAATTCTACAGGTAGTTTACTTTTAAGTAGAAAGGGAAGTCAAAGCCAGACGCTTTTAGGCATAATGGATTTTTCCTCAAATTCAACATTTCCTAATTATAATTCAAATCACAAAAATTCCAACCTGAAGAATTTCAGATGAATGCATCTATCTAAATATGTACAGAAATTTCAGCAATGCACGTAAAATACGCGCTCTGGCCAATCGCAGGCATTGTAGAAAGTATACCTAAGAACATCATGACCTGATACATCAGTTTTAGGTCAGCCCTGAAGATGTGAACTGCAATGTTCACGAAACGTCGGCAAACAATTCGTAGTTTTTTTTACACGAGTAAAACCCGAAATATCTCTTTCTATCAAAATGAATCATCGTGAAAGCATAAAATCTATTATCAAATGCTCGTTTTATTCACAATTATAAACGTTCCAATCGCAATAGTTTTAAGTGGATACACCTACTAAAAAATATACGCATATTTTTAAATGAACTTCATCAATTCTGCAAATAGAGTAGTTTTATGTAGAAAAGTACGCCAAGCATATCGCAAATATCCCAAATTCTTGTGAATATTGAACGAAAGTAAATCTTCTAGTCATTTTTGCGTTAAACGTTTTTTTATCTATCATTGACAAATCTGTTCAACACTTGAGCACTTTCTACTTATAAAAAAACATTTAAAAAATTTCAAGAAGACTGAAGATTAAAAATTAGATAGACAACAGAATTTAAAAATGATCATGTTTGACTTTAATACATTTATTTTTACCAGCAGAGAGGTTTATATTCCTTAATCGCATCAACTTTTGCCACTTAAATGTGAACTGCATTAATAGAAACCAAAAAGACAATCCAACCATTTTTAGTTGAAAGTTCATTCTTTTAGGTTTAAAAGTTTACTATTGTATTTTTTGTTGAGGATTCATCTGTCATGATCACTTTTAGTTTGAATTTTTTTGTAAAGCTTTATGATTTTAGTTGACATTGATATATGGTTAAAAATGTTTATGTTTTGTTAAAAAATCGTCTTTTTACGTTAAAAATTCAACTATTCTGGTGAAAAATTCAATCATTTAGTTGAAATTCATCTATTTGACTGAAAAATTCCAGAATTTTGTTGAAAAATCAACTATTCTTTTGCTCGTGTTTTTATTCATAATTAAAATCTTTTTTAGTTAAATATCAAATAATACATTTTTGGGTGAGAATTTATCTTTTTCGGTTGAATAATTTCTTTAATGAAAAACAAATACTTATTTGAGTGATTGATTGAATCGTTAGCAATTCAAAATTATTGATTTTATTTGTAGGGAGTTTTTTTAATTTAAGGAGAAAAAAGGGATGGACCATGATCCCTAAAATTTCCGAAAAAAATTGTTTTCTCTCTTCAAGCAGCAATTTGTAATCCTGTAATTTACCTTCCACTTACGGTTGATTCTTGCAAAAAGGAATTGAAAGGATAAAATTACTGGGATAATGTTTTTGCAGGTGAGAGTAACCAGTTTTATTATGTCACTAGGGAAAATTGCTTGACACACATACCACCTCTCATCCTATCGGACAAGCCGGATAACCCCGAGGCGTGGCTGTAATGTCGTTTTAGCGTCGCGCGCAAGCTTAGGATCAAAGGGCAAAATAAAGTTTATCGGAAAGAACACACCTGGAACGCAGAGGCACTAATCTCTGAAGGTGGGTAGCAACGTCGGCGTCCTAGAGGAAAGGTGAAAGATTCGGGGTTAATCGAGGTGAAATTTGCAACGGCACTTCATGCAACAGTGTCTGACTTCATTTTCATAAATATAGTTTACTTCTTCCTATTTTTGAACTTAAAAATTGGAAATACTTCCTTTCAGGGGCCTTTCAAAAACTGCATCACACTGTCAGGGGGGTGGGGGGCTGGTTAACTCAGAATGTGTTATCTCATATTGAAAATGTGAATGTGAATATCAATTTTTAGAAATGCTTGAAAAAAAATAAAAATTACTTATTCTATTTAACAAGTAAACCATCTAAATACAGACTTGACCATTTCCCCCGTATTTGACTCTTTACACATGATTACAGAATTCCTCGATTTTCCCCTGTTTTCAAGAAACTCCCCGTTTCTCTTAAAGTTAATTAGATTTAATTTAAAAATTTACTACTAAAGTTACAGTTCAGGATTTATCTGTTTTTGTTGAAAATTCTACTATTCGGTTGAAGATTGAACTATTTTACGGGAAATTAATTTTTTTAACTGAAAATTTAACTATTCTATTTTTGCTTGAAAATCGATCGTTTTTAGTTGAAAATTCAACAATTTGGTTCAAAATTTATTTAATTTGTTTTCAATTTGTCTATTTGGTAGAAAATTTGCCTGCCTTATTTAAAATTCAATTTGTTGGTTGAAAATTGAACTGCTTTGTTAGAAATTAATTTTATCAGTTAAAGAATCATCTCTTTGGATGACACTTGAACTATTTAATTTAAAATTCGTTTTTTTGTTTTTTGTTTTGGTTGAAAATCAAATATTTTCACTGCAAATATAACTAATCCATTTTTTGGTGTATATTGATTGTTTTCAGTTCAAAATTATACCAATTGGTTTGAAATTAACTTCTTTCTTGAAAATGAGTTCTTTTTGTTTTTGGTTTGAAAATTTATATCTTCTGATAGAAATGTTATCTTCTTTAGTTAAAAAGACAACTCTTTTGTTAAAATATAACATAATCCTCTTGGACTGAAAATTTATCTTAGTCGGTTCGACTTATTAAAATGCGAATAAATCACTGCATACCTCTAATACCAAACTAATTGGTAAACAAATACGTTTTAAGACAAAAACACGCGATAACTGAGCGGAAACGTAGGAACTTCAGTGTGGACAAAGTGAATGAATAAATTTGAAGATTATTACACTCAAATCTCCATATAAGGATCCCTGGTTTACGATATTCCTAGAATTGATGGTCTTCCTCAGTTTCGTGATGAGAGAAGCCGCAGGTCGAAAAAGAAGATATGCTCAATCAAGCGAGACAAAAACAGCCTGAGGGCCGCATTCTCATCGCGTTAGTTGCATCAGGTTGCATCATGCGTCCAAATCCAACAGAAATTTTGTATGCAAGCCCAGTCTGTTTATGTATAGATTCCCCCGATTTAGTATCAAGGCTAAGGCCAGATAGCTGGCCTTAGCCTTTCGGGCATAGGCCCGAAACCCGTCTTATATCAAGAGTTGAGTGTATATATGATTGTTTGACACCAGAGTATTTGAACGAGAATCGATGAAAACAAGGTCAAGAAGACTTGATGCTAAGATAACTGACAGAGATTCTAAAACCATTTTCTGAGCACACACTTGTTTCGAAGATATATGTACAGGATGTTGGCTGTAGCTAATTAAAGCAGATCACCTTTCTCCAATGAAGATAATGAGAATTGGACATTAATGTTTCAGTAATTTTGAGAAGTCAATCCCAATAAGATGAGTCAGCCGGTGCGCGAAGTCGACTGAACAATCCCCTGTGGCGAGTCTCACGCCCTCACGCTTACAGATGCCCATTACTATTTACGAGTTGGCCATTCACCGGGCATTTATTAATCACGTATTCACAATAGTGCCGTGCTGTGGTCTAGGTAAGAAACAACGGAAAAGAGAATGAGAGTGAGAGTAGAGAAAGAGGAGAAATTCGATCACATCTACGTACATTTTAATCATTTTATACACTTGCAATGTTCAAACCCCGTCAGAATTTCTCATACACTTATCATTCACTCTCCCTTAAAGATCAATTGCAAATTGCAAACTAATTTTGTATCAAAAATAAAATAATAGTAATAATGTTAAAACTCATTCATCCACTTTATTTACAATCTGTTGAAAATTCCAACCTCTTAAACGAAGTCCGAAACTGCTTAGAAGGCTTCGTCAGAAACGACGTCGGAAATTTCGCAAGATCTGAGACCGTAAGCTACGGCCGAAATTGAGATAGTTACGAAGCGATGCAGTTAATCGTACAAGTAGGGTAATAGTCAGCTGATTACTCCCAGCTGAGGTAAGCTTTGCTACGATTCACCACGGTAAGTTGACCTCAGTTTGGTGTGAACACCTCGCGTTTACCCTGCTTGTCCGCACGGTAAAAAAAGTGTTCAAAATGATACCGAAATCAATATCATTTTGATACGCAACAAAAATGATATCGAATTCAACTGCATTTTGATCGGCCGGAGTGAATGATGTACTTTTGAGATCATAATGATCTGATTCGGGATCATGTGTGAAGTCAAACCAACATATGGCTGATTTTCTTAGAGCGCTTTATCTCATATGCAAGCTTTTTATGGTTTCTCATCGTGCAGTGTACTCGAAAAGTTAAAAAAATAACGAAATCTGATATTAGAAAATATCACCTGTTAAGTGTAGTTCTCACTCCCGTGCGGTTAGATACAATTTTTAGGTTCTGTCGTTATGACACCGGCGCCAAGAATTGGCGGCCATTTTGTTTAGTCTGAAAACTGAACCAAAAAATAAGATCAAATTGATCCGAATGGACTGATCATTATGATTTCGACAGTCAAATGAGCGTTGGAGCAAAATGCTCTGCAACAAAATTGATCCTTTTTTTACTGTGCGATTACCTACAATAGTTTGTACCCTCATTTTTTTTTCTATGACACGATGTGGATTTAGACGTAGTTTAAGACGTCCTGACTCAAACAACATTTTTTCGTAAATACTAAAAAGTTAGTTATTTATTTAATAAAAGGCCTTGAATTTCTAAAAAATATTCCCAGAAACCTATAAACTTAATCATTGAATCCTTAAACATAATAATTATCAAATTCTCATCATGTTAAATCGACAGAGCAATAGTTTCATTTGACTGTATGATAATTTCAAATTAGATGCAGTTTTGGAGAAGTTCCTTAAAAAAAGTTACTAGAACTTGAAGTTCCTGCAAATTTCCTTTTTATTATAGGGAAACCTATATTAAAAATTAACAAAAGTAAAATAATTTACAAAAAATAAATTAAAGCTGTCATTTTCACTGTTTTCAATAGAAGAATTTTTAATTGCAAATTTCAATCGCAAAAATATCAAATTGAACAAATTTCAATTTTAAATCATTAAAATTTAACTAAGGGAAACCTCCCTACGGTGAATAATGGAAATATAGTAGATAATCATTAATTAAAAATATATGTAAAATAATCCATTTAATTAATTGTTAGGACACTATACGTATTAACAAGTTTAAATTAGAATAAATTATTTTACACACAATTAGGCCTTTAATTGAGGATTATTTACTGTAAGTTAATTGTCTACCGTGGGATGGTCTCCCCCATATATCCCAAAAAAATGTTCAAAATTGTATCACTTTCTATTATAGATATTAAATATTTAAGAGTTTTCAGTTGATAATATTAAAAAATTAAAGAGTTTAAAACTAAAAATCTTTAAAATTTAAGAATTTTCCATGGTAAATTTTCAAAATTAAACTATTAAAAAAAACCTTAAAAATAATGGCAAAAATAATTATTGGGTGATAATCAAATACGAAATTTCTTCAATTTGGAAGATTAAGAAATGAAAATTTCATATTTAATCTTCAAAGTTATCCAAATTTAGGAAGTGTTCTTCACACAAATTCAAAATTGAAGTTTTTTAATCTTGACCGATTATAATTAAAAATTTTGGAATTTTCAAGATATACGATTTATAATTCTGTAATTTTGATGCTTTAAATTTGAACTTTCTTGAATTTGGAAGTTTTAAAATATAAATATTCACATTTGATTTTTTAAACCATTAAAATTTAAGAAAGTTATTTACACATCCTTAAAATTGAAAATTTTTCAATTGTAAATCTTGAAATGGAAGAATTTTAAATTGCAAGTCATTAAAATTGCGGAATCTTTATTTGTAAATCTTTAAAATTGTACAACTTCGAATTATAAATCTTTTTCAAATTGAAAAGTCTGATTAGACGTTAAGCATTATCTGTTATTGATGATTCTTAACTTGATCGATATTGTGTACCATCTCTGATGATATAACAGATTCCTTTCAATAATTTCTTGTACCATTAAACCTAGATAAAAATAGCGTTATTTTCTTGAATTAAGAGTTCTTATTCTGATCCCTCTAATAGCTTAATAGGAAAAGCACCTGAGCGGAAATCAGAAGTTTTGTGGTTCGATTCCCAATGAAGTGAAGAAAGAGTATGATCTTTTTTTCAAGAAATTACTTACTTCAAGTATTCCCAAAAAAAGGCTCCAAATTATACAAGTTCAAAATAGAAATCTTTAAAATTGAATAATTGCTATGCAAATTTTACATTGTAAATATGAAAAATTAAAGATTTTTTATTTTAAAAATTTATAATTAAAAAATATGCAAATTTTTAGTATTACAATTAAAAATGGTATAATTTTCATGTGATTTTCATTCGAAATTTCTTCAATTTGGAAGATTTAGAATTGAATACTTGACTTTTGATCTTCAAAACAATGAGAATTTAAGAATTCGTATTCATACACATTAAAAATTGATTGGCTTTCAATTTTAAATCCTTCATATTGAACAATTAAAAAAAGATAGCAAATATATCACTTTAAATTATACACATTAAAAATTGAAAGATCTTCAACAGCAAATCTTCAAGACAGACATATTTAAATAATATATTTAAAATGTTATGATTGTAAACTAAAAACCATTTAAAATGGAACAAGTTGGCGAAATTTCAATTCTAAACACCTACAAAATGGATCAGTGTCGAAAATGAAAAACATCAGTAAGACTTGAAATTTCAGATTTAAAAAATTAAGAACAACTAATTACGATATGAAATCCTACGTTAACTTATTAATTTTCTCTTTGCTTTCCTGCTGGGATTATTTCTTATATTTCAATAAAACGTATGCATTACTGAAAGCCGATTAAAATTAAAATTTTAAATTATACGTATTGTAAAGTAGTTTTATTTTTGACTCTGAAGTAAATAAAATTTTATTAAGTTCGACATGGTTTTTAGACCATCTAGGTCATCTGGAATCATGACCAGCGTCGGATTTTTCGATGCAAAAAAAACTAATTTGAAAGCCTTCATTTTTTAATTTATTTAAGACACCTTTAATTGTAGAAATAATTCAGAGGTATTAAAAATTGTAGGACAGTATTATTAATACTACTTGGGGCTGTGCACTTTAGGTAAGGTGAATTAGGACACTAAATCTTAGAGTATAATTAGTGTCATATTAAAGGTCAGAAAGGGAAGGTTAAAGGAAATGAAAAGTTCAGTAGACGGTCAGCAGCAATATATAAGGAATAGAAATGCTTAATCTTTACCAACATTCAACCCATTCACGGCTCAATCCGCTAAAGAGCTCCACAAGCGTGACTCGCGTTAATTACCATTTCCATTCTAGAAGGCGAAACATTTTCGACTTAAAAGGCCTCGTGATCTCCCCGCTTACTCTCTCATTAATCAAAGAGTCTGCAATTAACGCGCCCTAAGAACTTCTCGTGCCACACTTATACAAGGAATCTTAGGTGCAAGTAGTCGAAATCATCGCCCATGAAATTTAATAAAGTAGTCGAAAAACTTCAATTTCAAAATTCCCTGACTTTTCCCTGACCAATTTTTCAATTTTCCTGAGCATTTAAATTCAAAGACCAGCATTTTAATCTTGTCCCATTTTCAACGTAGAATTTTTTATAAACGGAATAAAACAATTTCAGATTAAAATTAATAAATTTCTGATTCATTAATTTATTCCAGTCAAAAAAATGACTTTTCTACATAAAAGATGAATTTTCAATCCGAAAGGACAAATTTTCGACCAAAAAAGAGATCGCTAACAAAATAGGTAAATTTTCAAGAAGAGAATTCAATTTTCGACCAAATAGTTTTAATTTCAAACCAGAAGACAGTTTAATTTCCAACCCGAAAAGTTAAATTTTCAACAAAAAGATAAATTTTCAGAGACAAGTGTAATATGTCGTTGATATTTCAACCCCAAAAATTATTTTTTAACAAAATAGTTAAATTTTCAACCTAGGAGTGGAATTTTCAAAAAGATAACTAAATTTTCAATTAAATAGTTGAACTTGCTACCTAAAAAGATTAATTCTCAACGAAAAATGTAATAGTTCATACTTCAAAGAAAAATAATGAAATTTCTACTAAAAGTGATAGAATTTTAACACTGAAAAACAAATTTTTAACCAAGTAGAACAACAGTCCATAAAAAAGATGAATTTTAAATGAAATACAATATTCGATAAACAAGTACTTTAATTTTTAACTAGAAAAAGTCAATTTTCGACCAAAGAGCTGCATTTTTAAACAAAATAATTAAACTGTCAAGCTACATAGATAAATTCTCAATGAAAAATGTAATATTTGATGTGTCAAACAAATAAGACGACATTCCTACGAGCAGGGATGAATATTGAAACTAAAAATATAAATGGTCAACTAGAAAATAAGTTTTCTACTAAAAAAAGGGGATTTTTCAACAAATAGACACACATTTTTAAACAAATAGTTGAATTTTCAACAAATAATGATTTTTCAGTCATGGAAAACAGTGTCTCCAGAACGTGAGATTTTTCGGCCCCCACCACTCTCCCATCTGGGAGCGACGCATTGAAACGTAGCGTGTCGGTGAGTCGGCTCTGTTAAATGCTGCGAAGCCCAGCCTCGTTTAAAGCTGAAAATGCACGAGCAGGAACCCGAGCTCTCCCGACCTCACGAATGACGATCTAGCTGCTCCTCAAATTTATTCAGGTTTTGAAATTCCGAGTTACCTTAGAACCATTAGGCTTATTGCGAAGAGGAAAATATAATTGTCTTAATGTAATAGAGATAGGAGACAAGACTTCTGGGTCTAAATTTTTTCAAATTTAGTGCTGCATGCCTTAGTCATATTTTTAGTAAACAAAGGATTTTTATCAAATAAGAAACAAATTTTCGACAAAATAGTTAAATTTTCAACCTAAAAAATTACTTTGAAAAATACATTTTTTAACTTAAACATTGTAGCTTATACTCAAGTTTGCAGTTGAAAAAATTAATTTTTAAACCCAAATAAATGCGATTTTATCAACAAAAGAAATTAAATTTTATCTAAGACCAATTAATTTTTAAAGAAGAATAATTCGTCAACAAAGAAGATAAATTTATAACTAAAAAGAAAATTTTGTAAGAAAAAAAATTGTCAACAAAATTGTTCATTTTTCATCTATAGAAACGAATTTAAACTAAAAAAAAAAGTATTCGAGCAAAAATGGACTAGTTAAATTTTCAGTTGAAAAATAATTATCAACCCCAAAAAATCAAAGTTTCAACAAATTATTTAAATTCCCAAGCAAAAAATTTAATTTGCAAACAAATATTTGAATTTTCAAACCAATAACTTTCTACCGAAAACAGAATTTCAAAATTTTCAAAATCAACTTTAAAACAACAAAAATTTTTGTTAACAAAATGCATAAATTTTCAACGAAAAACGGTTAAATTATATCAGTTTAAAAAATAAAATTTACAAGCAACAATTTTTCAGCAAAGTAGTTCAATTTCCAAAAAAATAGATGAACTTTTAATCATTTTATACTAAAATAAAAGAAGTTTAAAAAAATGCATTTTCATCCAAAGAAATGTATTCTTGATTAAAATAGATAAATTTTTAAACAAGAAGAATTATTTTCTACCAAAAAAAAAGAATTTTTGACTGAGAAAAGCCCAATTTCCTACCATAAAAAATTCAACCAATAATGATACAATTAAATTTTTAGTATAAGAAAATGTTTTTTCAACAACAAAAAAATCGAATTTTCAACAAAACAGTTCAATTATCAACCAAAATAGTTATTTAAAAAAATTTTTTTATATTTTCATTTTCGATGGAAGAAATTAATTTTCAACTGAAAATTGTTTTTTAAAAAACACACAATCGAATTTACAACAGAATAGTTCAATTTTTAAACATATAGTTAGATTTTCATTTAAAACATTATTTTTCAACCAAAAATGGAATGGAATGAATTCTGAGAGAAAATTAAAAAAATATATCACAATTTTTTAATATTATTTCGTAATTTTTCCATATTATATAATTTTATAAAAAATAAGGAATTTCATTCTTATTAAGCCTTCTTGCGCAATTTTGTCCCAAGCATTTTAAGAAACTATGTTTATTCTCCTGAAACCTTTCGAGATTCTTTTAAAGTTCCTAAAGTTTATTTTGCGTTTCTAAAACACTTCTAAAGTTTAAATTTTTTGAATCTCATCAAGTCTACTAAATACTTCCCGAATTCACTTGATTATTTTTTTTTTAACTTTTTAATCCCATCAAATTGAAGCATTTTGCTTTAAAATCTTCTACACTCTTCTTTTAAATTTAGGAAATCGTTTGATGTGTTTAAAATTCTGCTTGAACTTTTTTGAAGTACATTTTTTTAAATAAAAACTTATTAAAAACTTTCACACGATTATTAGAAAAATAATTGTGTTTTTCTAATCTTGTCAGACCTTTCAATCTCTAATCTTTAAAAACTGTTCAAATTTTTCTGTTTTTTTTTAATTCTGCAAAATTAAAAAAAAAGCCTTTAAAGTTTTTCAGATACTTTGAGAATATTTGAAATCTTTTGCAATGTTTTCAAATGTTTAAAAATAATCTTTTCAAATGAATTGTTGGAAATAAAAAGTTATGTCAATTATTCCTTTAAAAATCTTTACAAGTTTTCATTATTTTCGAATCATTTCAAAATTTTTGAATATCTCTAAAACTTACTCAAATTTGAAAGAATTATGTTTCTTAATTTTTTTAAAGTTAAGTCATATGGAAAAATTACAACATTTTGCATCAAAATATTTTACGTACTTCTTAGATATTTTAGGAAATAATAAAAAATGTTTTGTAATCTTTTTTCAATTTTCTGTTAGAATTAAACCCAAAAAAATTATTTACATTTTTTCCCAAGGAGTTTCTTTCATCATCTGAAAGTCCTTCGTTTATCGACTTTTATTATTATTTTTCATTTTACATACGTATCTATTATATCTTATCAAAATTTAATATAAAAGTCTGAAATTTTAAGTGTATTTAAATACTACAAATTTTATGTTTAATTAAAATAAACTTTTTTAAATCTCATTGAACTTATTCCAAGTTATCTTTTTTGAATTTTCAAAATTTATGAAATTACTTATTCTTATTGGAAATAATTGAACCTCTTGCGATTAAAATCGTGGATTCTGCTTGAAAAGAAATGTGCTGAAAGTAGTTTTAAAAAAATCATTTGAATTTTAATTTTAAAGACTGATAATTGTTCACAATTTCCAGGCGCATCTTTCTTATTCTTCTACAAGAATTTTTAGGTTTTTCAGTTTTTTAAATCAGTTTATCCTACGTTTCTAAAAATCCTCTGAACTTTAAATTCATTTTTAATCTCATTAATTCTACTCAATATTTATTGAATTTATTCGATTATTTGCACTTTTAAAAAATTTGTAATGTTATCGAATTAAAAAATGTTGATTTTAAAACCTTTTACACTCTTTTTCGAAATTTTAGGAAATTCTTTGATGTGTTTAAAAATCTTCTTTAATTTTCTTTTAAAGCACATTTTACAAAATAAAAAATTATTAAAAATTTTGACACGTTACTTAGGAAAATAATTCTTTTTTTTCTAATCTTGTCTGGTCTTCTAATCTTTAAAAATTATTCAAATTTTTCCTGATTTTTTTTATTCTGCAAAATTAAAAAAACATTGCCTTTAAATTTTTTCAGATACTTTGACCATTTTTGACTATTTCTGAATGTTTTGAAATGCTTTAAAATAATCTCCTAAAATTAATTTTTCGAAATAAAAATTATTTTAATTATTTCTAGGAACCTAAAATAATTTTTTTTCATTTTCATGAAAACTTACAAGATTCTTGAAAAATCTTTACAAGTTTTAATTTTATTTGAATCCTTTAAAAATTTCTGAATATATCTTAAACTATCTCAAATTTGAAAGTAGATTTTTAAAGCAACATATAATTTAAAGAATTGTGTAACAAAATTGCACAAGAAGGCCTAAGAAGAATTATGTTCCTTAATTCAAGATGTGAAAAAATTGGCTCATAATCTTTTAAATTTTTCTTAGGAATTACAAGAAAAATAGTTTTACCTCCTTGAAATCTTTCGGAATTCCTGTAAAGTTTCTAAAGTTTATGTTTGAATTCTTTAAAAATCTAATTTTCTAACATAATTTAAGTTTAAAATTCGATTTGAATCTCTTCAGTTCTTCTGAATATTTCTTGCATTTACTCTATTTCGATCTATTTATCATAATCTTAACAAATTGAAACATTTTGCTTTAAAATCTTCTACAGTCTTCTTTTAAATTTTAGGAAATCCTTTGACATGTTTAAAATCCTTTTTAAATATTCTCATAAAGTACGTTTTTTAAAATAAAAAGTCATTACAAATTTTCCTACCAATCTTGAAAAAGTTCTGTTTCTAATCTTGTCGAACCTTCTAAGCTTTCTAATCATTAAAAACTTAAAATCTTCAGATTCTTTATTGATCATTTTAAACATAATTAAAAATGTATTGGAATTTTTCAAAATAAATTTTTCAAAATAAAAAATTATATTAATTATTCGTAGAAACCTAAAAGAATATTTTTCATTCTCATGAAACCTTAAAAAATTCTTTAAAAAATCCTTACAAATTTTAATTATTTTCTAATCGTTTCAAAATTCCTGAATATCTCTTAAACTTACGCAAATTTGAAAGCACATTTTTTAAAAGAAAATAAATTTAAGAAAAAATGTACAACTCAACTTTGATTCTCGTGACACCCTGCGAAATTCAGTTTACTTAAAAACTCCTCCAAATAGCAAGTTAGCCACCGAAAACGAATCGTGAAGTCGGGGGGAGGCTCTGGCTCGTGCTCGTGCACTTTCAGCTCTACAGGAGGCTGGCCTACGCAACATGTAGCAGAGCCGACTCACGGACAAGCTAAGTTTGAATGTGTCACCCCCAAATGAGAGATTGGTGGGGGCCGAAAAATCCCACGTTCTGGAGACACTGATGGAAAAAAGTTATCTATATTATTAAAGTTTGAAGCCAAAACAAGAGTTTTTTTAAATAGTTGAATTTTCAATAAAAAAAAAAAATGAATTCTCAAAAAAATGTAATTATTTACTAGGCAGTCTGATAAGACCCTGAAAAATGACACACGAAGACGTTTTTTTGGCCAAAGTCGGCTTTATTTTTCAACATACTCTCCTTTTAGGTCGATACAGCGAGTCCAACGATTTTCTAACTTTTTGGTACCGTCCGAAAAGTACTCGATCGGAAGGTCTCCAAAATACGCCTCAGTTTCAACTATGATCTCCTCATTTGAGTAAAAACGCTTACCGGTGAGCCATCTCTTCAGGTTAGGGAACAAGTAATAGTCGCTGGGGGCCAGGTCTGGTGAATACGGTGGCTGAAGAACCAATTCGAAGCCGATTTCATGCAATTTTGCTTGTGCAACTAAGCATGAATGAGCAGGCGCATTGTCGTGATGATAAAGCGGTTTTTTCTTCTCCAAATGCGGTCGTTTTTCGGCGAATTCGATTTTCACTCGGTCCAATAATGATGAATAGTATGCTCCGGTTATGGTTTTACCTTTTTCAAGATTGTCCACGAATATTATGCCATGTGCATCCCAAAATACGGAGGCCATAACTTTTCCGACCCATTATTGCGTTTTTGGACGCTTCGCAGCACTTTGGCCCGGTGGAACCCACTGTTTTGCCTGTTGCGTTGACTCAGGAGTGTAGTAGTGGATCCAGGTTTCATCCAT